>NC_080571.1:147887388-147964888 GCF_030247185.1 Malaya genurostris
GAGATGGCTGATCCGATTTTAACAAACTTGGGCTCGTTTGAAAGCTACTGTCGGGCCGTTGATCAAGTTCGAAGATCAAATGGTTGTGACTTTTGGTTCCAGATATATGATGGTATAAGTGACGTAACCGACAAAACACGTTGATTTTTACCGCTCTTGTATATATAAGGGTGCCAAAATTTTGGGATCAACTCTATTTTCGTAAAGTTCTAGTGCTCAAAAGTTTAAGCACCTCGAAAAAAGCCTTCATTCAAAATTTGACCTAAATTGGACATGCTTAAGGGGTGCTGCCCGGTGGTAAAGGTTTGACAATTATCGATCTTGAAAAAGCACCATAGGGGGGAGTACATGAAATTTCCAAAATCGAAAATTTTTTTTGATGCCAAAACTCTTAAAACTGCATAAAACATCGAAATTTAGTGTCATCTCAAAAAAAATTTTTTTTGAAAAAATCAACTTTCTGGGACTTAGAAAATTTTCATATTTTTTCTAAGTCCCAAAAAGTCGATTTTTTCAAAAAAAATTTTTTTCGAGATGACACTAAATCTCGACGTTTCATGCAATTCTAAGCCTTTTGGCATCAAAAATTTTTTTTCGATTTCGAAAATTTCATGTACTCCCCCCTATGGTGATTTTTCAAGATATATGAAAATTTCACTAAGTGGACTAAGAAGGCTTTTTTTAGATTAGCATCATTGTTCTCATACAAATAGGCAACGCAAATGTCAAGCACTAGTTTGGGAAAATGATGCTGACTGTGTGACATAAACACTGAAGCATGCTTTTGTGAACTACTCGAGTCAATCTGAATCAATTGGCGTCTAAAATTATTTAATAAATGTATAAAACATATTTTCATGAGACTGTTATGAAAGAAGAGAAAGGCATTATCACACCACTAGGTGGATTAAGAAGGGTTTTTTGTTATGTGATTTGTTCTCCTGTTGTGTGTGTCGGGCCGCTTGGTTTGTTCCTGAAGCATGGGGGAATGCAAGAAGTGTGGGGAGAACATAGCCATATCGGATGTTGGAATTAAATGGTTTGTGAGAATGTATTTCACCAGCGCTGTTCTGGCCTTACCCGAGCTTTTGCTAATTGGGTAGCGGATTTACCGGCGCTATTGTTTCAATGTGCAGAATGCTTAGAAGGTAACGTGATATCTAGTATTGAAGATTAGAGTGATGTTCATTCGTTCCTAAGAGATATGAAGAAGGAGATGGAGAAACTTACATCCATTTCTGAATCGTTCGCTGGTTTGCGGGAGAGCATCGAAAAACAGATTAATGTCGCAATAGAGAGTGGAATCGAGAGACTGATCAGGTCTTCCAATGAAGGTTTCGAGAGAAAGATGGCATGCTTGGGAAACAGTGTTGCCAAAAAGTTGGAAGATTGGAAAAGTTTACCGATTTCAAATAATATGCAGAATTACAATGAATTGGCTGTAAAGAACAGAAAAAAATTATTGTTGAGAGGAAAGCTCATTGGGAGTCTGACAGAAATCCCTGCCGAAAACGAAAATTATTATCAAATAATGATGAAGAAACGATGCTTGTTGACAATGATAATAGCGAATGAAGTTTTTGCTAAAAACTACGAGGATCAGCCCATGGGGTTGTTCGAGCCGTTGATGTGGAACAAGGCAACCAAAACTTCCAATGATTGACATTTTCAATTAATCGTCACACTTTTGAATCCGCAAATGCACAAGAGTCTGCTTATATTGATCCTTATTAGGAATCAACACCGAACACGCGAACCCATTTTTTTTTCATAAATACGTTTATTTCATAGGCAATATACATAAGTTTTTCTTCGCCGTGGCATCCTCAATACATAGTAGTTTAAACCTAATACATTTCGAATATCATATTAGTATGTTGGTACTGATTGGTTAATCTAAACACTGTTTTTATCAAGCGAGTTGCTATTTTAAATTACATTAAATAAAATACATTTATTTTGTACATGATCTTATAACTATTTCAGGTTTGTTTGTATCAGTTCACCACTTATATTTAATATCCTATAGTTGGCTATTGGTTGAACTCATGGAAGAGAAAACAGTCTAACATAAAATAAAATTTAAATTGGAACTCCAATGGATTTAATGAAATGATAAAGAAGTTTCATGTATGGAAGGTCACGACAAGCAAGAATGTCGCGAACTGGGGCGTTGGATAGTCTACCTTGGGTACGCAAGGAATTTATTAGTTGAGATCTGACATCACGAAACTCCACGCATGTCCAAACAACATGGTCAATATCGCGGTAACCTTCGCCGCAAGCACAATGATTAGTCTCGGAAAGTCCAATTCGAAGGAGATGTGCATCTAACGTGTAGTGATTGGACATGAGTCTGGACATCACACGAATGAAATCTCTACTCACATCCAGTCGCCTGAACCATGCCTTTGTCGATATTTTAGGAATAATTGAGTGCATCCACCGACCCAGATCATCTATACGCGAACCCATAATATACACTCTATTTATCGTGATTTGTATTTGTTTCGTAGCCGACAAAATTACATCAATAGCCCAAATGTATGCAATTATATGTTTCTACATGCTTGCGATACGGATATCGATATTTAAGCTTCTCTTCACCAATCTTGTGTTCAAGTTTTGTATGCAAGCAGTTATTTTTATAGCGTTTCTCTACCATTACTACCATTTTGCGATTTTGGTTGAAGCGATAAAATATTTCTCATTATCAATCGAGTTCATCTTATATAAATTAGAAATTAGTCTTATGCACTCAAAATTTACCATGGGGTAGTTGTCAATTTCTCAGGCGAAACGACATAACATGGGATTTCATCCAATCTTGCATGACACAAGATCAGAGCATACCAATAAAAGCATCCAATCGTTTATGGCACTTTTTGTCTTGCTGTGTAGCAACAACCCACCTCTAGCAAGCTACGCATAAGACTGAAACATTAGCTATAATTTAGCTTCTATTTGTAGATTCGCGTGCTTCGAACAGCTTTGCTTTTGATTCGATTGACCAATCAGAGCGCTGCTTTCCCTTTGATATATCGCTTACTCCTTCAAAACCGTCGACTATGGCAGGGAAATCCGGTATGCCGGAGAATTTTTGCAGCCAGAATAGGACACTGCTAGCTATTAATCAACATTTTAATGATATAAAATTAAAAATACATGGCTATGAACATTCAAATCAATACGTAGAAATATTTCAAATCAAATGGTGACATAATATTAATAATTGATACAAAATTGACTGAGCTGTAATTGTTTAAAACCTGACCACATTTCTACGTGTATTTTTCTTGAGTTTCTAGTTTGCACCGCTATATAGAAAACAAAAATGTGTTCCACATTAAAAAGGTATTTCATACGCAGATATTTTATCAGGGAAATCTAAAATTAGAAAAATTAGCATTAAAAATCGTGAGACTCGCCCGGTTATTGTGATAATACCGATCGAGTCGTAACAAACGAGCGATGATACGAGAAAATTTATGAGAGACAAGTTGGATCCAAGGGCACGCAGGATTAGTAACTTTAGAAATGATAAAAATGGTTAGATTATTGTTGAGTGCAACAGGGGAAAACATTCAGACTTTAAAAAATAACATCGAAAGCAATTTGGGAGCTAATTACAATGCTGTTGTACCCACGCTTGGTAAACCAAAAATGAAAATAGTGGGGATGAGTGATCGATATTCCGCTGATGTATTTATTGATCTTCTGAAAAGTCAAAATCAGGAAATTGCGATTGAAGCCGTAAAAGTTGTAACTGACTTTGAGAATCCTCGCTTTGAATATAACAAATATAGTGTTATAATTGAAGTAGATAAGAATACTTATTCTAGCTTGATGGCAGCTGGCAAGGTGTGTGTCGGCTGGGATAGATGTACGGTTTTCGAGTCGTTCTACGTATTGCGCTGTTTCAGGTGTGGTGAGTTTGGTCACAAGAGCACCGAATGTTCGAATATAGAAAATTGTTCCAAATGCAATGCTGCACATAGAACATCTGAATGTACTTCAACTGATTTTAAATGCGTTAATTGTCTGAAAATGAACACTGAACGTGAAATGAATTTAGACATCAACCATCAAGCATTTAACAAGCAGTGTCCAGTATATTGAGGAAATGCTTGAATCGAGAAAGAACAACATAAGTGAATAGCAACTAACGAAAGGGAGATTATCGGAAATATTTTACTATATATAGATAGCGCTTGGCCGTGGTCAGGTGAAGTTCGCTGCCTATCCCGGGGTTTCACGCACTTTCCTCATTACTGCAAGAGAACGGGGAAGGAAACGGAAATTCCAAGTACATACGATTCTAGATAATTATTTTTTTCTATCGATTCGTATATCAATTGTGCCTGATTAACGTTTTTATCGACAGATTTCGTGCGAGTTGTAAAAATAAATGAGTTTTTCCCTCTTCTCTCGCACGCACACAATGTCAACGCATGCATTGTAGTGTGTAAAATGCCACATGCGGTAGACGCTAACAACGTTTCTTTTGTTTTCGTTTTCCGTTCT
Organism: Malaya genurostris; assembly: GCF_030247185.1. Lineage (NCBI taxonomy): Eukaryota > Metazoa > Arthropoda > Insecta > Diptera > Culicidae > Malaya > Malaya genurostris. The sequence continues at coordinate 147,891,913 of NC_080571.1, forward strand.
CTCTGCGTAAACGTTGAATATAGATGAGTAGAAAATGTAAGTAACTATCACTAATTTCTATCCATGTTTTAGTAGAATTAGGAGTTAGTAACGATTTTTATCGGTACAAATGATGTTTGCAAACAATGTGTATCATGAGGAAATGAAGTATCTTTTCATTAGCCAATTCGTAAGTTCAACTCGAATCTATCAAACTGCCATGATGTGGTTATTGTTATGTGTACTATGGTTGAATTTTGATGGAAACTGATGGAAACGACTAAATAAGCATTTCATCCGCCATTTCTTCGACATGCTAATTTTCTCAAAACAGTCACAGTGGGAGACATAAGGTCTCTTGTTGTGTGGCATACCACTGATTTGTTGTGAGACACATTATACGGCTGGTGGGTTATTATGTCTAGGTCAAGCGAAAAAACTGAGAATGTGGCCGTTTTGGAAAATGTGTTTATATCAAACAATTTGCATCACTTCTACTGGAATCATTGAAAATTATGCTCCTCAGCTGTATTGCAATGAAATACTCACATAGGAGACTCACTCTAGGATTTTTTTGAAACGGAAAGGGAAAAATTCACAAACGGAATGTAGTATCAATATTTTGTTTTGCTTGAGTTCGATCAACTAAGAAATTTACATTTTAGTCACAATGCGAAGATAGTAAAATCAAAAACAATGTGCTTCAAGGTGCATACAATCTATCTTACATGTCAGTTTATAATAGTTGATTCAGCCACAAAACAATGTAAAGCAACTTTGATTTATTTGAAACTATTCACAGCATCATAAAATGAAACAGCCTACTCTTTTAGAACGTTGAATAAATTAAAATATATATCTATGGTCATGGAATACAAAATTTGTCCATGTCCATAATTATATATTCAAGAATTATAAATATATAACTATGGTTGTGGACCATTTTTAAAAATAGTTGAAAATAATCTGTTTTATTTTTCTTAGAGTGGGCTAATTTTTATATAACCAATATATTTTTTGGGGCATTTGAGCTAGACTTTTATAAAAGACAACAAACGACTTCAGAATATCTTGGCATTATCAAGATGATTCTTGTTTGCAAGTATGATTTACCCACTCTGGAAATCAATTTGATTTCTCAGAGGGAAATCGATTGAATCGATTCGCCAATTAAATTTAGATCGATCAAAAATCAGCTTCCACAGATGAACGTCAACAACTACCAAAGGGAATATTGAGCTTTTCATTTGAATGTGGGTGTAGCATCATCGCTGCAACAAATCAACGTGACATTCGTGCAACATTTGCACCGGTCATCGCAGCGCATCTCATACGACATCACCCATGTCTACCCGAACAGAATTCAAAGGGCAATTGTTCCGTATTTGCGCCATCCTTTTTCGCGTAATATTCAATTGAATTCATTGTACATTAAGCTATAGACAAAACTTTTATTGTTATGAAATCATATATATGTCAAATTAATGAACCGTTTTCGAGTATGTGTCGCGTATTCAATACTTGCTCTGATGAATTTGATTTAAATCTATCTCGTAACACCATTAAAACCCGTTATCTCCGATTTTTTTCCCGCTAGTTTTATTTAGATAATTAGACGATATCAATAGTTGTTTGCTAGCTTTGTAGTTTAAATAAGGGTAATTTAAGATTTCGTTATGTAGTTGGACAACTGTTATCTGTTGATACAAAGATGAGAAGGTTTTATGCCTGCTGGAGAAGGAGAACAAAAATCTCAGCTCCAGCGGGCTTTTCCCTTGCTCCTAAAAAATAAAATAAAATAAAATTGACGCACAGAATAAATCAGTATTACTTTGAAATCGAACACGTTATTTACGTTGGTGACGCCGACGTGATGTCAACAGAAGTCAAGCATGGATCTGGAACCAGTTCTTCGGAGGGATTGGAATCGGACAATATCGAGATTATCAACAGCCCACGTCTGAACCCGCCGAGTATGATAGCAACGAACATCGAATCATATTTCCTGTCACTGAAGTTGTAGTTTGCGCTTCTGGAATCGGACATCAACACGACATAAAGCGATACAACATCGTCATGGCTCAGGTGCCCCCGAATAAACTGAACGAATTACGAACAATAATCGAAGCGACACCAGCCAACGACAGGTACGCGTACATCAAAAGCAATCTGATCGATCACTTCACCGATAGTCAGCAAAGACGTCTCCAGCGCGTACTATCCCACATGCCGCTTGGTGATATGAAACCCAGTCAATTATTCAACGAGATGCTTCGAGTGGCTGGAAATTCTCTGTGTGAACCAGTGCTTTTAGATTTATGGGCATCAAGACTTCCAACACACGCGTAAGCAGCAGTGATCGCTTCTAAAGATAATGCAGCGGAGAAAACTGCCATCGCCGATGCGATCGTGGATTTATTGGGTCTTCGCAGTATCACCGCCGACACAGCAGCGATCGGTGCATGTTCGAAAAAATCAATAACGGTATCTACAGGCCCACTCGGCTCGGAGACCTTTTGTACGATGGAAAGCTTGCAAAAAGAAATTTCGCAGCTATCAAAATAGTTAGTGCAGATACTCTCTTCGCGAAAAAACTCGCGAAGTCGAACAAGATCCCGCAGACGAGACACATCGAACTATCATACCAGCAAATCATCGAGCGAAATATGCTGGTATCATCGCACATTCGGAAGGGAAGCAAGGCAATGCCGAAAACCATGCTGATTCGGACAAACATCTAATAGTCAGCAATGACGCCAGCAGACTGAAGCTGTATCGGAGCTAAACGAAATATCCGACACAGCACCAACCTTTCGTCTCAAAATATCGGACACAACCACTAACATGAGATTTCTAATCGACACCGGTGCAGACGTATCTGAAGATATCATCGTATCAGAGAAACTCACAGCAGCACGCAATGAGTTCGAATATCTGATTAAACTGGAAATTTGTCGCCCCTCATCCAGCAGTTGGGCTAGTCCTCTTCATATGGTGAAGAAAGCGGACGGCTCATAGCGCCCTTGTGGTGATTACCGCGCCTTGAACGCTCAAACGATTCATGATAGATACCCGTTGCCGTATCTACAATACTTCACGACCATTCGGCAAGGTAAAACAATTTTCTCTAAAGTTGACTTGCAGAAGGCCTTCCATCAAGTACCCATTCACCAAGAAGACATCCCGAGAACTGCGATAACCACTCCATTTGTATTATTTAAGTTTGTTTACATGACATTCGGTTTGCGCAACGCTGCTCAAACCTTCCAACGACTGATACACGAAGGTTTTGGATTTGGTTTCGTATTCCCATACATCGATGATATCTTCATCGCTTCGGCATCTCCAGAAGAACACCGTGACCATCTGCGACAGGTGTTCACCCGACTACAAGAATACAAATTAGCAATCAACATAGCCAAATGTGAATTCGGCCGTACCGGAATTTCTTTTGTCGGTCACTCAGTATCAAGCGAAGGAATACGACCATTACCCGATCGTGTAGAAGCCATTCGGAACTACCAACGTCCATCTACTGTGAAGGAACTCAAAAGCTTCCTCGCTATGAATAATTTCTACCGGAGGTTCATCCCGAATGCAATAGAGCCACAAATACCACTACTTCAGATGACCCCCGGTAACAAACGCAACGATCGCAGCCAGCTGCTCTGGACTGCCGAATCCGCAGCAGCATTCCAGCAGTGTAAGCAGCAACTCGCACAATCTGCACTGCTCGTGCACCCAGCAAAGGATGCCGAACTATCTTTATGGGTGGATGCATCGAATATAGCAGCAGGTGCAGTTCTGCACCAAATCGTCAACGATAACGTTCAGCCATTGGGATTCTTGTCCAAGAAGTTCGACAAGACACAGTTAAAGTACAGCACCTATGATCGTGAATTGACGCAATCTATTTGGCAGCACAGCATTTCAAATTCATGCTTGAAGGACGAAATTGCCATATTTACACCGATTACAAGCCGATCGTGTTCGCATTTCGTCAAAATCCCGATAAAGCCAGCAATCGCCAGGTACGACAGTTGGACTATATTGAACAACTCACCACCGATAAACGCCACATATCAGGGAAAGAGAACATCGCTGCCTACTTACTCTCTCGCATAGAAGCAGTTCGTGCAGTACCATCAGTTGATTTCGACGCTCTCGCTGCCGAGCAAGATACCGACCGCCGAGCAAAATACCGATCGAACCTTTCATCACAAAACGATTTCGTGAACAATGTTTCGAAGCAACACACAACCTGTCTCAACCAGGAACTCGAGCGACGGCCAAACGGCATTCGAAAGGACAGCACTGCCTTTGCGATAAGGTGCATCCAGTGCCAGCGGTCGAAAGTGAATCGTCACACACAATCACCACTTAGCCGGTATTCTATGCCTGAGCGCAGATTTTCCCACATTGTTGAACCATTTCCGTTGAGTAACGGTAACCGCTACTGTCTCACCATCATCGATCGTTTTTCACGATGGCCAGAGGCGATACCAGTTCCAGATATGACAGCTTCTACAATCGCCCAAGCGTTAGTTTCTGAGTCGCGCTTTGGTGCGCCGAGTTACATCACATCCGATCAAAGACGCCAGTTCCAGTCAACCCTCCTCGCAGAATTGACCCGAACACTTGGTGCTACCCATCTTCGAACAACACCTTATCATCCTCAGGCAAACGGCATCATAGAACGTTGGCATAGAACCTTGAAGTTACTGTTCTATTTCAACAACCCGAACGCTGGACCGAACATCTTCCGATGAAACTTCTTGTATTACGAACCATAAAGAAGACATCAGAGCATCGCCAGCAGAAATGGTATATGTAACCACTCTCCGAATACCATCAAAGTTCCTCGCTGAAAACCCACACAACAGCACCGAATCGGAATTTGCGAACAACCTTCGTGAAGCCATGCGTGAGCTGCGACCCTCGGATACGGCTTGGCACAACAAACGCAATGTGTTCGTACATCCCGATCTCAGAACGAGCAAACACGTGTTTATCCGCAATGATTCGATACGACCATCTATTTCATCGCCGTACGATGGTCCATATGCAGTGCTGGAACGAACCAACAAACACTACAAATTCGACATCAACGGACGGACAGCGAACATCTCGATCGATCGGTTGAAGCCTGCATACACAGTTGAGAATGATCAACCACAACAACCTTCCATCGATCGTTCGGCTACAACTACACAGACCGATAGGCCGACAGTAATCACTCGCTCTGGACGACGAGTTAACATTCTTCTTCGCTATCACTGATCGTCGCCCAGTCTATGAGGGGGGTAATGTAGCATCATCGCTGCAACAAATCAAAGTGACATTCGTGCAACATTTGCACCGGTCATCGCAGCGCATCTCATACGACATCACCCATGTTTACTCGAACAGAATGCAAAGGGCAATTATTCCGTATTTGCCCCATCTTTTTTCACGTGATATTCAAATTGAATTTATTGTACATTAAGCTATAGACAAAACTTTTATTGTTATGAAATCATATATAAGTCAAATTGACGCACAAAATAAATCAGTATTACTTTGAAATCGAACACGCTATTTAAGTTATACGTGAAAGCCCCTATAGGTTTGTGAAAATTGTTGTTTTATCATCTTCGCGAAAATGTTCCTATTTTCACAAAATGTTTTGAATCATGATCAACTAAATCGTATTACATCGTCACAAAAATATTTAATCAACCGCAATCAGCAAATATGGTGGATGCTGAATGTCATCTTCCCTTTCCAAATAGCCTAAATAGCCGTGTAAGGTCGGTATCGGTTCCCAACTGGCTAGGAATCCAACAAAACGATCCACTTGTCCCGATGGCATAAGTCTATCAAGCAAGTAAGCAGTATGGCATCCTGGGAAATTTTTTCAACTAAGATTTGATCCACTTGTTTCTTTCTCCGTTATGTAAAAAGCCGCCTTCAAGATTGGATCATACCATTGCGAAAATAATTTAACACTTGAAATTGGAAGTGATAATAAAGCTAACCACATCATTTTGGGCATTTCAGATATAAATTTGAGACTCTGAGCTGATGGAGTTTGTGAACAGCACAAGTCGTGAAAAATATCATATTATTATCAGAATTAGTTTATTCTGAAAATGAAAATATTTTGTTATTTCAATTTTGTTAGACTCATTTATTATTACTAATATTTTCATTATTTTTTGTTATTTATCATTAATAATTTCGACTTCCATTGGAAAATTTAAACTTGTGCATCTTTCAAATTATTATAATATTTTTATTAGCATTAGTAGCTTTGTAAATAGGTGCGGAACTTCGATATCACAAACATGAAAGCTTTTTTAATCTAGGATCTATTACTAATCTTAAATACAGAATATTGGTAGTGAAATCAAGGGTATTCAAACCCGGAATCGGGTGCTCTGTTGTGTTGTCGTGTGTGGTATTTCTATTTCGTTCCAATTCATTATTAACTGGTTCAAAAAATGAATTTTCTCCGTCTTTCGAAAATATTCTTCTTTCCTTTTTTTTGTGAAATGCCACAATTAGAAAAAAAAATGTTTTCCCTCGAGTAAATGTTTTATTTCAAGTTTAAATTATCAGTACATAACAAATTATTTCGAGCGGTTGCATTCCTTGTTTAGAGCGAATCCTAGACCTTATAACCGTTCAACTTATGAGCTCCGCGGCACCCATTGAAATGTCTGATGAGCCGTTGGATTTCCGTTAAATTCTGTATGTTTTCAACCATACAGAAAGCATTCAGCTATGAGTTGCCACATTGTTTAATATTTTGGAGATAGGTTGCCAGAATCGTGAGAAGGGATTTCCCTGTTCTTACACTACCAAAGACATTGGCGTTGCATCCTTCCAATCCTTCCAATCGAATCCTGCTCGAAGAACAAACCTTTTTGTCAAAGTCTTCTGTGCATTTTCAAGAAGTTTGATATGGCTCCTTGGCCACCAATGGAAATTGACTTCCACTGTCAACTTCTCTTCTCGAGATAGCCGTGTAGTGTCGGTAGCAGTACCCAACTGTCTAAGAATAACACTATGATCTACCTGTCCTTGTATAATAAGTCCACCAAACAGCATCCGGAATTTTTTAGACCATGAATTGATTCACTGATTTCCTGTTCCATGTCGTAAAAGACCACTAAAACAGAAGATTCCAAACGAAACATTTGCGGGCTCAGTGTCACAATTAGACTGACTAATTGAAAGCATAGACAGAACGTATGTCTATTGTTCGGCATATTTGCCGCATAACTTAGTTAGTTCATCATATCGCAAAAAGTAGTATGTTATCAAACATAATGTTATTTTTTTTAATTTTTCACATAACTACTTTTTAGTGTGCTGAATACTATTCGTGTGCTTTGTGTGAATGAAACACTTCATATCATCTGATATGTAACTGTCGCGAATTGATGCAACTACATACCCAGGTTTTTGGTTCCCCATAAATGGTTGGATCTGTGTATGGAGAGCTAAAATTGAAGGAAATCGCTTCTATCGCTTCTCACCCAATGTGGTAAGGAGCTAAAGTCATAGGGGTTCATCGTTCTTCCTGAAGTGAATGAGTCCTTGCTGTATTGATCTGAAAAGGTTCTAGCAGATAGTATGGCATCCCTCATGAGGTACCGGATTTACTTCCACATTTCGAATCGTTCTGCATTCTTCCGGGAACGCAGGATAGTGTCGCTTTTACAAAATTCCTTACTCTTTTCGGGGGTTGGAGGTTTTATTATATGTGCATTTTGAAACCTGCTGATCGTTCAGCATCTTTTCGGATGAAGACGATTTGTTTCTGCTTGTTTCGTGCTGTTTTTCAATCTCATCCATGTTCCTCTTATGTTTCCCTTCTCATCAGAAAATTGATAAGAAGCCAAGACAAGGCGCGAATCTCCAAATAACCAGGGGAACGTGCCATATGAGCTGATTTGCTCTGATTCCTGGCGAAGTTTTTAATTTTCTAACCGTCAGTAAAAAAGAGTAAAATTGATATTTTGTTAAAAAATCAAAAATTATTATTTATCAAAACAGAATTTTTCTAATATTTTATGTGGAGAGGCATCATTACGGGCTGAGGATAGTTTCTATTATCTTCCTTCAGATGGGATCAGCCTAGAGGCCGTGTAGAATCCGGCGGAAAAAGCTTATCCGGGAATAGAAACACCCTGAATTCTGCTTTCATGTCATAATAGACGCATTTACAGGAGTTTCTTTTTTCCTTCAGTTATCAAACTTCTTTCAATGGTTTACATCTGGCTGATCTATTTTATTTTCATTCAATAAACAGTGTAAATGTGGTATTTTTTTACTTCCATGTTATTTCTTGTCTTCCAAGATTAAAAGTTGAATAATACAAGTCAACAATCGCGAAAATCCGTTAATAATACAATTTTGGTTGAAGGGATAACATAGACAGGTATATTGAATAAATAGTATGAAAATACTTATTTATTGATCACCTTAAATCGTCCTTAAAAAGAAATGAAAGGTTCCTTCTAGATTCCACTATTAAAAAAACTTTTTAATTATGATACTAACGTAATAGTGACAGGCACATACCGGTATTTCGAATGCTATTTGGATTCAATCTCAGTGTATCAACTTCTATCTAGGGGAATCTAAAAGTAACTTTTCATTTCTTTTTTAAGACGGTTTAGTTTTATTCCACTAACCGCTCGAAAACCAAACTTTAACCTGAAAAATGTTTGATCACCTCACTGCTGATAGGAGGATTACGTGGTTTTAAATAAATAAATTGATGATTTTTTTTTTGGTAGACAGGTGCCCAAATCAACCGATATAACCAATAAACCATTTTTCGTGGTAGATAATAATAATATAGTGAAAATCATAAGGGTAACAAAAATCTGAACAAATTAAATTTGAAATGAAACAAATTTGCTGTTAGTTCAATCCAAGAAGCATTGTTATTTAGTTGTGCTTTAGTAGTCATTTTTAGATTAAAAACAGTTACTGAAATAGGTTACAAGAGAAAACTACGATCTTTTGAGTTTTCTGCATCCGATTTAGCTGCTTCACCCCAATATCGCGCGATAGGTTGCAACTCCGGACAATCAAGTGGATTTGTCTTTTTCGGTAGAGCATGGAGTCCATTAACTTCATAACGTTTGCATTTAAAAAAATGGACTTTTTTCGGGAGGTGATAAAAAAAGTTTAGACAGATATTTGGTGTTTGAAAATGTCGCATGGAAGGTAATTATCTAAGCATTTAACCGAAACATTCGCCATGGCGAACGAAAACATTCGTGTAGGTATGTTTTTGAATGCTTTCTTCGTTTTATTTATATTTTGAGTTCTTTTTTCGTTTTATTAATCAATTCCTCCTCAGTTTTCGCGACAAAATTGTCATAATCATCGTCATCTTACGCTTCAGATTGCCCCAGTAATTCTCGATGGGATGCAGCTGGGGGACGTTGTGCGGGTTCACCGTTTTGTCTTCGACCTTACGGTATTTCTTGAATAACGATTCAACTTTCGGCATCCATTTCGTACTATACATTTCCCCTTTCACCGCCAGTCAGTGAAATGAACTTCACATCGGAGATCACTTACTTCGTGGGGGAAGTAGATCCCAGATTTTTTTTCGGGGGTTGTTTAAGAACATGTTGATCAATTTCCATACGAATGGTCGGTTATAAAGTCGTTTGTTGAAACCTACTTATTTTATAACTGACTTAAATATTATATATTTATTAATGGATTCAAATATTTAAAGAGAAAAGTTTTTATAATATAATATTTATATAGTTTTAGAGGGAGTTTGAATCCCTAAAACACTCCCCTGTAAGCGCGTCTGATCGTATAGATAGCCACAAATTTATACGTATGTAGTCCTTCGAAGTACAAAAGTTTTACTCAAATGTAGTTTTTTCGCCACATCACTTACAGAACTGTTTGGATTCCTCTTGAAAGCTTGAACTACCCGTATATCATCCATTTTGGTCACTTTTTCACTTCCGACCAAAAAATAAACTTTCGTTGTACTACACAGATAAAAATATTTTGTAATTTTACATTTATTTTCATGCACATATTTGGAGCAGGAAATTGAACGGAAATTTACATTACAAAACGAAGCGGTTTGTAAATATACAGTCTTGTTCAATGAGAAACTAAATGAATTTTAATGTAATTTTACATCAATCATGGTTTTAAATCAGATTTTTGTTTCAACTGATGTCTATTTCATAGTACTATCGGTTTACATGTCGTGTAAGTTTCATCTTTTCTTTCTGTGCAATTTAAAACACGAGTATTCGCTCATCTACATTTAGCTCGAACCTTTGTTATTGACATCATTATCATAATCATTATCATAATTATTATCGTAATCTCAAACATACAGTACAGACGAAGTTCCGAAAAATCATGAGGACTGAAATCCAAATACATGCTATACATGCTTCGTAAGGTGACGAAAAGACGAAGTTACGACAGTTTAGTCAAAACTAAATCATCTTCAAAAGACGATCGTCCCAACCGCTCACATACACATCATTCCTGTGGCAAACTTTCTCACTGAATAGCTACATATACTGCCATTAATTGAGTATGAGTTTCACTAAGAGATATTTTTGTCGGTTCATTCGTACACTACCTTGGTGCTGTATCAACATGATCGAAACCTTAGAGTGGCAGTGACAGTGACAATTTTCAAAATAGCCATCATAATCGTCAATCGGATGGAAAATTAGTGTAAAATAAATGTAAAAATATTTTCGGTTTAACTCATTGCTATATTTTCACGAACATAGAAGGAAATATTCAATGATAATAAAAATTATTTTGAAAATCCAACCGCAAGTCGTGTTCCATGTTTCAAAAATCCACAGCGAGCACAATCAACCACCCAAGTGCTTCGTGTGCAAGACGAACAAAATCCTGTGCCCTTTTTTATTTCCATAAATATAATTCATGCTAAATAGCATTTAATTTGGTTTTATCAAAATAGTGCGTTGCACACAATCAACTAGCTAGATATAAAATCTTATAGTCAATATTTAGCATGAAATATTCCTTCATTGAATTTTGCGTATTGAGAGCTTTGAAAATAACATCAATTTAATTAGGAGCCAAAATAATCATTTTTATACCTTCATCCGAAATTTGCCCTTCATCTAGCAATAATTTTATTGCAAGTATACAGTTTTCGCTCATTGGCAATATGATATCATAAAAATATTAACAACACTACCCTGGGCATTAACACAATCTTGAGACAGATTGAATGATGCTGTCACGGAGTTTGCCTGAATCCTTAATCATTGGAGAAATATGCACACCAATGTTGCCAAGGGTTTGATGGACAAAAAGCAACAATACAAATAAGGGGAATAAAATGGATATATTACTTTTCTGAATAAACCATAATTAACAAACATTGTTTATGCTAGAACAAGTACTACGCTTTGATCAATGAAAAAAGCGATCTATTAATAAAAACACATAACTTTTGCAGTACTTTGGTCATATGATGACGTAATCATGTTCTTTTTGCTACTTTTGGGAGCTACAAACGACGTGGAAAACTTCCTCCAACATCTACACACGAAGTAGTTTGGTTGCATGTTAAATGTAGCTCTTTCTTAGATTTCTTTCTATAATAGTACTTTCTTACTTTCCCTCAGCCCCATGCTAATGCTCCACTCACTCACCAATTATTATTCATACTCCACTATTCTTGATTGTAGATTGAGTTCGTTTTTTTTAATATTGTTTATACATTGTCTGATTGTCTGATACCATACGTAACATCGACAAAGATACAACGGATTAGAAAAGTTTCACTAACTAAGACATTAAAATCAATGCAACAGTTGCTAGGATGACAAAATACCGATACGATACAGACGCTGGAACCAATGAGCCCAATAGATGATACTCGGATGAGTAGCCCATAAAGGGAAAATAAAACTATTGTTAACACTTGAACATCCGAAAAGTATGAACAACAAAACACCACTCAGATTCGGTAATGTTTTGCTGGTACTCAAAACGTACACGACACACGGTGTACTAAACCAAAAATCAGGGAAAAGAGTCTCTTAGGGGGATGTCAGAGGGCCTGTGACCTATTTTAGGAGCGGCTTAAAACAGCGTGTGTTCCTGTACCAGTTGCTAAATAAGAAATGCTGTATCCCGTCCAGTTAAATTCAAGGTGGCAGCCCCACCAACTGGATCGTCCTAGTGGTAACTGGGACATTAAACAGAGCAAACACGATGATCCTCCGGCGAGACAGGGAGTTGGCGTATGGCAAATAAACCACCCATAAAATATTAATATTGCTAATAATACACGTGATAATACGACATAGAACAATCGGTATATGGGACGAAATAAGGACTACGACTGGAAACTGCGACAGAATGATGTACGATGAACTAAATCCTCGCAATTTCGACGTCGTAGTGCTGCAGGAACTTTGTTGGACGGAACAGAAGGTGTGAAAAAGCGGACACCAAGCGGCTACTTTCTTCCAAAGCTGGGGTACAACGAACGAGCTGGGAACTACTTTCGTAGTGCTGAGCAGGATGCATCAGCGAGTGATTGGGTAGCAGCCGATCAACACTAGGATGTGCAAATTGAGAATTTAAGGCCGTTTTTTTTCAACTACAGCTTCATTAACGTTCACTACCCACACGAAGGGAGACCTGACGACGAGAAAGAAGTGCTCTACGTACAGCTGGAACAAGCTTTTGACGGCAACCCATATAGAGACGTAAAAATTGTAACCGGCGATAAGAATACCCAGGTTGGAAGGGAGGCAAAGTACCGACCGGTAATCGGACCGAACAGCTTGCTTGTCGCATCCAACAATTACGACCAACGATGTGTTAACTTTGCGGCCTCACGAGAAATAGTAATCATAAGCACCTTCTTCCTCCGCAAGTACATCAACAAAGCTACCTGGAGATCCTGACTAACACACCGAAAACCAAAAACCACAATGCAATGTGCGCACCTACCGCAATTCAAACATAGATTTGGACCATTACTTCGTTGCTATATACATGCGCTCAAATTTTTCCACGATGAGTACCACACGTGGAAACCGAACGTCACGGCTCAACATCGAGAGGCTCCGGGATGCTGGAGTAGCTCAAGATTACGTTCTGCCATAGGTAGCACTGCATCAGCAACACTATGTATGGCGGCTCCGAACGACTAGTTCGACGACGAATGTGAACAGTTAATGACCGAGAAGAATGCAGGAACAAAAACAAACGAGGATCGATAAAGATATGCGCGGAATAGATTAAATTCAGTACAGAGTGTTCGCTATCCGCCAGATGTTGCAAAAACGCCGTAACGGTAACCATTATACCGTGTATAGGCAAGACCGAAACAAGTTGAATAGTCGCAAACACAGTGGTGGTGGCGTTTTAGTTGCCTGTCGATCGATGTTTGAATCCCGTCTTTTGTCCTTTTCAAGTGATGCAAATGTTGAGCAAGTTTGGGTCGCTCTCGCTCCCGCAAATTACACACTCTATCTATGTGTACTTTACTTTTCACCTGATCGTGTGAATGATTTTGATATGATCAATCAGCATCTGAGCACTCTCGCTACAATAACTGACAAATTAAAATTTGATATAATGATAGAATTATAATATTAGGCGATTTCAATCTTCCCGGGATTCAATGGACTTACTGTTAATCTGGTTATTTGTTTCCCGATGCTCTGCCTTCTTCTATTTCTTTCTATTTTTTTTCGACGACATTGGTATAGTTCAAAAAGTTATGTATTTCACACATAAAGTCCGCTTTGTAAGCAAATATTTAGTTAGTTAGTTCAAATTTTATAGATTTTTGCCTTTCTCTATAGAAAGGTATTAGAATTGCTGGAAAAACCGACTTTCGAACGGAGCCTCGGAGACCCATAGTGTTATATACCATTCGTCTCAGTTCGACGAGATAGGAAAATGTCTCTGTGTGTGTGTGTGTGTGTGTGTGTGTGTGTGTGTGTATATGTGTGTGTGTGTATGTGTGTGTGTGTGTGCACTTTTCGAAGATATTTGAACGCGCTCAATTTTCTCAGAGATGGCTGAACCGATTTTAACAAACTTGGACTCGTTTGAAAGCTATTGTCGGGTCATTGATTAAGTTTGAAGATCAAATGGCTGTGACTTTTGGTTCCGGAGATATGATTATATAAGTGACGTAACCGACAAAAAGCGTTGTATTTGAACGCGCTCAATTTTCTCAGAGATGGCTGAACCGATTTTAACAAACTTGGGCTCGTTTGAAAGCTACTGTCGGGCCATTGATCAAGTTCGAAGATCAAGTGGTTGTGACTTTTGGTTCCAGATATATGATGGTATAAGTGACGTAACCGACAAAACGCGTTGATTTTTACCGCTCTTATATATATATATATATATATATATATATATATATATATATATATATATATATATATATATATATATATATATATATATATATATATATATATATATATATATATATAAATATATATATATATATATATATATATATATATATATATATATATATATATATATATATATATATATATATATATATATATATATATATATATATAACGGTGCCAAAATTTTGGGATCACCTTTATTTTCGTAAAGCGCTAGTGCTCAAAAGTTTAAGCACATCGAAAAATGTCCACATGCAAAATTTGAGCTAAATCGGACAGGCGTAAGTGGTGCTGCCCGATCTTGAAATTTGCGAAATCGAAATTTTTTTTTTGATGCCGAAACGCTTAAAACTGCATGAAACTATCGCTTCTATCGCTTCTCACCCAATGTGGTAAGGAGCTAAAGTCATAGGGGTTCATCGTTCTTCCTGAAGTGAATGAGTCCTTGCTGTATTGATCTGAAAAGGTTCTAGCAGATAGTATGGCATCCCTCATGAGGTACCGGATTTACTTCCACATTTCGAATCGTTCTGCATTCTTCCGGGAACGCAGGATAGTGTCGCTTTTACAAAATTCCTTACTCTTTTCGGGGGTTGGAGGTTTTATTATATGTGCATTTTGAAACCTGCTGATCGTTCAGCATCTTTTCGGATGAAGACGATTTGTTTCTGCTTGTTTCGTGCTGTTTTTCAATCTCATCCATGTTCCTCTTATGTTTCCCTTCTCATCAGAAAATTGATAAGAAGCCAAGACAAGGCGCGAATCTCCAAATAACCAGGGGAACGTGCCATATGAGCTGATTTGCTCTGATTCCTGGCGAAGTTTTTAATTTTCTAACCGTCAGTAAAAAAGAGTAAAATTGATATTTTGTTAAAAAATCAAAAATTATTATTTATCAAAACAGAATTTTTCTAATATTTTATGTGGAGAGGCATCATTACGGGCTGAGGATAGTTTCTATTATCTTCCTTCAGATGGGATCAGCCTAGAGGCCGTGTAGAATCCGGCGGAAAAAGCTTATCCGGGAATAGAAACACCCTGAATTCTGCTTTCATGTCATAATAGACGCATTTACAGGAGTTTCTTTTTTCCTTCAGTTATCAAACTTCTTTCAATGGTTTACATCTGGCTGATCTATTTTATTTTCATTCAATAAACAGTGTAAATGTGGTATTTTTTTACTTCCATGTTATTTCTTGTCTTCCAAGATTAAAAGTTGAATAATACAAGTCAACAATCGCGAAAATCCGTTAATAATACAATTTTGGTTGAAGGGATAACATAGACAGGTATATTGAATAAATAGTATGAAAATACTTATTTATTGATCACCTTAAATCGTCCTTAAAAAGAAATGAAAGGTTCCTTCTAGATTCCACTATTAAAAAAACTTTTTAATTATGATACTAACGTAATAGTGACAGGCACATACCGGTATTTCGAATGCTATTTGGATTCAATCTCAGTGTATCAACTTCTATCTAGTGGAATCTAAAAGTAACTTTTCATTTCTTTTTTAAGACGGTTTAGTTTTATTCCACTAACCGCTCGAAAACCAAACTTTAACCTAAAAAATGTTTGATCACCTCACTGCTGATAGGAGGATTACGTGGTTTTAAATAAATAAATTGATGATTTTTTTTTGGTAGACAGGTGCCCAAATCAACCGATATAACCAATAAACCATTTTTCGTGGTAGATAATAATAATATAGTGAAAATCATAAGGGTAACAAAAATCTGAACAAATTAAATTTGAAATGAAACAAATTTGCTGTTAGTTCAATCCAAGAAGCATTGTTATTTAGTTGTGCTTTAGTAGTCATTTTTAGATTAAAAACAGTTACTGAAATAGGTTACAAGAGAAAACTACGATCTTTTGAGTTTTCTGCATCCGATTTAGCTGCTTCACCCCAATATCGCGCGATAGGTTGCAACTCCGGACAATCAAGTGGATTTGTCTTTTTCGGTAGAGCATGGAGTCCATTAACTTCATAACGTTTGCATTTAAAAAAATGGACTTTTTTCGGGAGGTGATAAAAAAAGTTTAGACAGATATTTGGTGTTTGAAAATGTCGCATGGAAGGTAATTATCTAAGCATTTAACCGAAACATTCGCCATGGCGAACGAAAACATTCGTGTAGGTATGTTTTTGAATGCTTTCTTCGTTTTATTTATATTTTGAGTTCTTTTTTCGTTTTATTAATCAATTCCTCCTCAGTTTTCGCGACAAAATTGTCATAATCATCGTCATCTTACGCTTCAGATTGCCCCAGTAATTCTCGATGGGATGCAGCTGGGGGACGTTGTGCGGGTTCACCGTTTTGTCTTCGACCTTACGGTATTTCTTGAATAACGATTCAACTTTCGGCATCCATTTCGTACTATACATTTCCCCTTTCACCGCCAGTCAGTGAAATGAACTTCACATCGGAGATCACTTACTTCGTGGGGGAAGTAGATCCCAGATTTTTTTTTCGGGGGTTGTTTAAGAACATGTTGATCAATTTCCATACGAATGGTCGGTTATAAAGTCGTTTGTTGAAACCTACTTATTTTATAACTGACTTAAATATTATATATTTATTAATGGATTCAAATATTTAAAGAGAAAAGTTTTTATAATATAATATTTATATAGTTTTAGAGGGAGTTTGAATCCCTAAAACACTCCCCTGTAAGCGCGTCTGATCGTATAGATAGCCACAAATTTATACGTATGTAGTCCTTCGAAGTACAAAAGTTTTACTCAAATGTAGTTTTTTCGCCACATCACTTACAGAACTGTTTGGATTCCTCTTGAAAGCTTGAACTACCCGTATATCATCCATTTTGGTCACTTTTTCACTTCCGACCAAAAAATAAACTTTCGTTGTACTACACAGATAAAAATATTTTGTAATTTTACATTTATTTTCATGCACATATTTGGAGCAGGAAATTGAACGGAAATTTACATTACAAAACGAAGCGGTTTGTAAATATACAGTCTTGTTCAATGAGAAACTAAATGAATTTTAATGTAATTTTACATCAATCATGGTTTTAAATCAGATTTTTGTTTCAACTGATGTCTATTTCATAGTACTATCGGTTTACATGTCGTGTAAGTTTCATCTTTTCTTTCTGTGCAATTTAAAACACGAGTATTCGCTCATCTACATTTAGCTCGAACCTTTGTTATTGACATCATTATCATAATCATTATCATAATTATTATCGTAATCTCAAACATACAGTACAGACGAAGTTCCGAAAAATCATGAGGACTGAAATCCAAATACATGCTATACATGCTTCGTAAGGTGACGAAAAGACGAAGTTACGACAGTTTAGTCAAAACTAAATCATCTTCAAAAGACGATCGTCCCAACCGCTCACATACACATCATTCCTGTGGCAAACTTTCTCACTGAATAGCTACATATACTGCCATTAATTGAGTATGAGTTTCACTAAGAGATATTTTTGTCGGTTCATTCGTACACTACCTTGGTGCTGTATCAACATGATCGAAACCTTAGAGTGGCAGTGACAGTGACAATTTTCAAAATAGCCATCATAATCGTCAATCGGATGGAAAATTAGTGTAAAATAAATGTAAAAATATTTTCGGTTTAACTCATTGCTATATTTTCACGAACATAGAAGGAAATATTCAATGATAATAAAAATTATTTTGAAAATCCAACCGCAAGTCGTGTTCCATGTTTCAAAAATCCACAGCGAGCACAATCAACCACCCAAGTGCTTCGTGTGCAAGACGAACAAAATCCTGTGCCCTTTTTTATTTCCATAAATATAATTCATGCTAAATAGCATTTAATTTGGTTTTATCAAAATAGTGCGTTGCACACAATCAACTAGCTAGATATAAAATCTTATAGTCAATATTTAGCATGAAATATTCCTTCATTGAATTTTGCGTATTGAGAGCTTTGAAAATAACATCAATTTAATTAGGAGCCAAAATAATCATTTTTATACCTTCATCCGAAATTTGCCCTTCATCTAGCAATAATTTTATTGCAAGTATACAGTTTTCGCTCATTGGCAATATGATATCATAAAAATATTAACAACACTACCCTGGGCATTAACACAATCTTGAGACAGATTGAATGATGCTGTCACGGAGTTTGCCTGAATCCTTAATCATTGGAGAAATATGCACACCAATGTTGCCAAGGGTTTGATGGACAAAAAGCAACAATACAAATAAGGGGAATAAAATGGATATATTACTTTTCTGAATAAACCATAATTAACAAACATTGTTTATGCTAGAACAAGTACTACGCTTTGATCAATGAAAAAAGCGATCTATTAATAAAAACACATAACTTTTGCAGTACTTTGGTCATATGATGACGTAATCATGTTCTTTTTGCTACTTTTGGGAGCTACAAACGACGTGGAAAACTTCCTCCAACATCTACACACGAAGTAGTTTGGTTGCATGTTAAATGTAGCTCTTTCTTAGATTTCTTTCTATAATAGTACTTTCTTACTTTCCCTCAGCCCCATGCTAATGCTCCACTCACTCACCAATTATTATTCATACTCCACTATTCTTGATTGTAGATTGAGTTCGTTTTTTTTAATATTGTTTATACATTGTCTGATTGTCTGATACCATACGTAACATCGACAAAGATACAACGGATTAGAAAAGTTTCACTAACTAAGACATTAAAATCAATGCAACAGTTGCTAGGATGACAAAATACCGATACGATACAGACGCTGGAACCAATGAGCCCAATAGATGATACTCGGATGAGTAGCCCATAAAGGGAAAATAAAACTATTGTTAACACTTGAACATCCGAAAAGTATGAACAACAAAACACCACTCAGATTCGGTAATGTTTTGCTGGTACTCAAAACGTACACGACACACGGTGTACTAAACCAAAAATCAGGGAAAAGAGTCTCTTAGGGGGATGTCAGAGGGCCTGTGACCTATTTTAGGAGCGGCTTAAAACAGCGTGTGTTCCTGTACCAGTTGCTAAATAAGAAATGCTGTATCCCGTCCAGTTAAATTCAAGGTGGCAGCCCCACCAACTGGATCGTCCTAGTGGTAACTGGGACATTAAACAGAGCAAACACGATGATCCTCCGGCGAGACAGGGAGTTGGCGTATGGCAAATAAACCACCCATAAAATATTAATATTGCTAATAATACACGTGATAATACGACATAGAACAATCGGTATATGGGACGAAATAAGGACTACGACTGGAAACTGCGACAGAATGATGTACGATGAACTAAATCCTCGCAATTTCGACGTCGTAGTGCTGCAGGAACTTTGTTGGACGGAACAGAAGGTGTGAAAAAGCGGACACCAAGCGGCTACTTTCTTCCAAAGCTGGGGTACAACGAACGAGCTGGGAACTACTTTCGTAGTGCTGAGCAGGATGCATCAGCGAGTGATTGGGTAGCAGCCGATCAACACTAGGATGTGCAAATTGAGAATTTAAGGCCGTTTTTTTTCAACTACAGCTTCATTAACGTTCACTACCCACACGAAGGGAGACCTGACGACGAGAAAGAAGTGCTCTACGTACAGCTGGAACAAGCTTTTGACGGCAACCCATATAGAGACGTAAAAATTGTAACCGGCGATAAGAATACCCAGGTTGGAAGGGAGGCAAAGTACCGACCGGTAATCGGACCGAACAGCTTGCTTGTCGCATCCAACAATTACGACCAACGATGTGTTAACTTTGCGGCCTCACGAGAAATAGTAATCATAAGCACCTTCTTCCTCCGCAAGTACATCAACAAAGCTACCTGGAGATCCTGACTAACACACCGAAAACCAAAAACCACAATGCAATGTGCGCACCTACCGCAATTCAAACATAGATTTGGACCATTACTTCGTTGCTATATACATGCGCTCAAATTTTTCCACGATGAGTACCACACGTGGAAACCGAACGTCACGGCTCAACATCGAGAGGCTCCGGGATGCTGGAGTAGCTCAAGATTACGTTCTGCCATAGGTAGCACTGCATCAGCAACACTATGTATGGCGGCTCCGAACGACTAGTTCGACGACGAATGTGAACAGTTAGTGACCGAGAAGAATGCAGGAACAAAAACAAACGAGGATCGATAAAGATATGCGCGGAATAGATTAAATTCAGTACAGAGTGTTCGCTATCCGCCAGATGTTGCAAAAACGCCGTAACGGTAACCATTATACCGTGTATAGGCAAGACCGAAACAAGTTGAATAGTCGCAAACACAGTGGTGGTGGCGTTTTAGTTGCCTGTCGATCGATGTTTGAATCCCGTCTTTTGTCCTTTTCAAGTGATGCAAATGTTGAGCAAGTTTGGGTCGCTCTCGCTCCCGCAAATTACACACTCTATCTATGTGTACTTTACTTTTCACCTGATCGTGTGAATGATTTTGATATGATCAATCAGCATCTGAGCACTCTCGCTACAATAACTGACAAATTAAAATTTGATATAATGATAGAATTATAATATTAGGCGATTTCAATCTTCCCGGGATTCAATGGACTTACTGTTAATCTGGTTATTTGTTTCCCGATGCTCTGCCTTCTTCTATTTCTTTCTATTTTTTTTCGACGACATTGGTATAGTTCAAAAAGTTATGTATTTCACACATAAAGTCCGCTTTGTAAGCAAATATTTAGTTAGTTAGTTCAAATTTTATAGATTTTTGCCTTTCTCTATAGAAAGGTATTAGAATTGCTGGAAAAACCGACTTTCGAACGGAGCCTCGGAGACCCATAGTGTTATATACCATTCGTCTCAGTTCGACGAGATAGGAAAATGTCTCTGTGTGTGTGTGTGTGTGTGTGTGTGTGTGTGTGTGTGTGTGTGTATATGTGTGTGTGTATGTGTGTGTGTGTGTGCACTTTTCGAAGATATTTGAACGCGCTCAATTTTCTCAGAGATGGCTGAACCGATTTTAACAAACTTGGACTCGTTTGAAAGCTATTGTCGGGTCATTGATTAAGTTTGAAGATCAAATGGCTGTGACTTTTGGTTCCGGAGATATGATTATATAAGTGACGTAACCGACAAAAAGCGTTGTATTTGAACGCGCTCAATTTTCTCAGAGATGGCTGAACCGATTTTAACAAACTTGGGCTCGTTTGAAAGCTACTGTCGGGCCATTGATCAAGTTCGAAGATCAAGTGGTTGTGACTTTTGGTTCCAGATATATGATGGTATAAGTGACGTAACCGACAAAACGCGTTGATTTTTACCGCTCTTATATATATATATATATATATATATATATATATATATATATATATATATATATATATATATATATATATATATATATATATATATATATATATATATATATATATATATATATATATATATATATATATATATATATATATATATATATATATATATATATATATATATATATATATATATATATATATATATATATATATATATATATATATATATATATATATATATATATATATATAACGGTGCCAAAATTTTGGGATCACCTTTATTTTCGTAAAGCGCTAGTGCTCAAAAGTTTAAGCACATCGAAAAATGTCCACATGCAAAATTTGAGCTAAATCGGACAGGCGTAAGTGGTGCTGCCCGATCTTGAAATTTGCGAAATCGAAATTTTTTTTTTGATGCCGAAACGCTTAAAACTGCATGAAACATCGAAAATTAGTGTCATCTCAAAAAAAAATTTTTTTTGAAAAAATTTACATTCTGGGACTTAGAAAAATTTTCTAAGTCGCAAAATGTCGATTTTTTTAAAAAAATTTTTTATCGAGATGACACTAAATCTCGACGTTTCATGCAATTCTAAACCTTTTGGCATCAAAAATTTTTTTTCGATTTCGAAAATTTCATGTACTCCCCCCTATGGTGATTTTTCAAGATATATGAAAATTCCACTAAGTTAACTAAGAAGGCTTTTTTTTATTTTAGATTAGCATCACTATTCTCATACAAATAGGCAACGCAAATGTCAAGCACTAGTTTGGAAAAATGATGCTGACTGTGTGACATAAACACTGAAGCGTGCTTTTGTGAACTACTTGAATCAACCTGAAATTATATAATAAAAGTATGAAATATATTTTCATGCGACTGTTATGAAAGAAGAGAAAGGCATTATCACACCACTAGGTGGATTAAGAAGGTTTTTTTTACGTATTACGAAGATTGCTTTTTTTGTTTATATATATTATTGTGAGACGTATTAAGTTACTAAATTCGTTATGATGATGATGGATTTTTAGTTTGTTTGAGAGTTAAAAATAATGAGCAGTCTACAAACGTTTGAGCCTCGCGCGCGAAGCAGGTAGAGACTATTTGGAAAGCGAACAGGACTGACCGAAGAGCATTAGCTTTTGGTGTGTTAAGTTTGCTCTTGACCTTGATCGCAAGATTTGATTAATAATTTAAGGAATAGATTCGGTAAACTAATTGGGATCGACAGTTGTTGATAATATTGGGCATGAGTCTGCTCATCCGCAGTCTCGTTACTCCATCGTAGCTGATGTGTGTAACGACGAACTGGTCCGGCGGGAAGGGTCAGGTGAATTACTGTCTGATACTGGTAAAGATATCGGGTTCGATTCCTGATGTGATCAAGGAGCTTCCCGGGTTGGAAATTTTCTTGATTAACCCCGGATAGTAAATCCGAAATATTTGAATATTATTTTGTGGTCAGTCGTTCTTTTGAAGAAGAATCTATACCTGCTAGATTATTCAGATCATTTTCTTTTTTTTACTGGTTAAGATATGTGCAAAAATATTAATTATCATTTAGATAACTCGTTCTGCTCACACCTTTGTAGGGGTATGAGGTAGGACCGTCATCATCATCAAAAAAATTCTCATGCAACCTGGAAACTTCTGGAAGATTACAACACTGCCGGCCTAGTTCAACTGAATAATCATTACAACAGCAACAACCGAATGCTCGATCTCATCTTTACCAGCCAAGAACTATCCAACTTTTAATTAATGCGCCTGTCTCGCTAGTAAAAACTTGTCGACACCACCCTCTCCTTATAATCAATATTTGTGAGAGTGATCCGGTTGTCTTTGTTGCCGATTTATTACGATTTTAAAAAGGGTGATCACGCCACTCTGAATCATTTTTTTTTTCTGTGCCTGAATTGTAACTCTTTACTTTCTGATAATGACAGTAATTCTGCTGCTCTATTATGAACGAATATTGTGTCATATGCTATTGACCAATTTATACCTAAAAATATATATCGTAAATCTGTTCACCCTCCTTGGTCGAATCCCACTTTGAAACGTTACAAAACTGCCAAACGATCAGCACTAAAAAAATTCGCTAAACGACCTTCATTACTTCTTAGATCACATTATGTTCATCTTGATAATCGCTACATACGCCTGAATAAATCGCTTTATTATTTATTGTTTCAACGTTGCATCCAAAAAAATCTTAAACTCAACCCTAAGCACTTTTGGAACTACGTGAACGAACAGAGGTAAGAGTCAGGATTACCGACCTCAATGAGACTTGACGGCATTGAAACATCTACCACGCTTGGAATTTGCGATTTGTTTCGCAAACATTTTAGTAGTGTTTTCTCTGCAGAACATCTAACTGATCAAGGAATATCTCTTGCGACGAATAATGTCCCTCTTCGTTCTACAAATGGATGTCATCCTATTATCTCAACTGCTACTGTGAGCTCAGCATGTGCAAAGTTAAAACGGTCATCTAGTGCTGGACCCGATGGAATCACATCTGTGGAAATAAAAAACTGCTCTGGCAGTCTATTAGTTCCACTATCCTTTATATTCAACTGTTACTTACGTTCAGGAACTTTTCCTGAAATATGGAAATCCTATGTGTTTCCTGTTTATAAAAAAGGAAACAAGTGTACAGTATCCAACTACCACGGAATAGCAGCTTTGTGCGCCGCTGTTTGAAATTATAGCTCTGGATTTTATAACACATAATTGCTCTAACTACATATCTGAGACTCAACATGGTTTCATGCCGAATCGTTCGACATCTACAAATTTAGTATCCTATACACCCAAACCTCCATTTACGAACCTTATGTATGTATGTACACTCACTCGTTTGCGTATATGTGTATATATTTATACATATAAATGATCGCTTTTACTTCACCAATATTTATATGTATTAGGAAATACAAATATTTGCACACATGCCAACGCACCGATTTCTCCGCTGCGTTCGACAAGATTAATCATCAAATAACAATCTCAAAGTTAAATAGACTAGGATTTAACGGGTCATTTCTGAATAGGCTTCACTCATATCTTACTGGTCGCGAAATGAGAGTAAAAATAGGAGACTGTACAACCTTACCATTCGCCGTTACTTCTGGAGTTCCTCAAGGAAGTCACCTTGGACCGTTTATATTTATACTTTATCTCAACGATCTAAATTTTTTGATCAAGTGCATGAAACTATCGTTTGCCGATGACTTCAAAAAATTTCGAAGTCGATTCAGGCATCTTCGTTAAATTTTGACATATTGAAAAACACTGTGATTTATCTGTTTCGTCATTCATTACATTTTCCAAACCGTAAATGTACCTAATAATCCTACCAAAAAGGCTCTAAAATAAGGCTAGGTACATGGAAATTGGCAGAGCTGTGGAGAATAGAGCAGTTGATTAAAAGTTTAGCTAGCCAGCTTCGTCATTTATATCATCATATCTCCTGAGCCGAAAATGCCAGCCATTTATTCTTCGAACTTGCTGAATGGGCCAATAGTATAAAATTAATCGTCATATCTTGGATTCGTTGATTAAGAATTTTGTTGATTATTACTTGTTGGTTGTTCTGGTTGATTAGCTCGTTAAAAGTTTTGTTTAGGAGTCGTAAATCATCTGCGTCCGATGTCCCTGTCAGCCACTTCAGTGTTGTTCAGAATGCGTCCCAGCGGCGTGTTCTCTTCGATGGGGTAGGTTTGATGTGGTGTAGGTTAATCATTAATGTTTTACTTTTTTCTAGAATAAGCTTTGAAATATCTAAGCCATCGTTAACTTGTTGCGAAAATCTATTGAGCAATAATACGTTTAGTTCTAATTTCGAAATGTTAATAGGTTGTATGAATTTTATGTAAGATGATTGTATTCGACAATCTTTCTTCTTGGCGAGTAGTACGGGATCAGTGTGTAAATCTCTTATTTCCAAATGTGGCGTTCTTAGTGCGTGACAATAGATTATTGTTGGTAGTTGGTAGCCTTCAGGTGTACAACTTTGCTTTCGCCGTTTTCCGATAGGTGGCTGTACCGGCTGAGGCTGGTTAAAATACATAGATGATAATGCCTTTAAAGTGAGTGTGTACAGTGCCTAACGAATTGTCATCGCCGGCAGATCAACATTTCAATCCTTCGAAGAGTTGGAAAAATGGAATGTTTCATGGATAGCGTCAAAAAGGACTTCTTTTTTCGAGCCCGGATCCGAAAATTTCCGGAAAGATGGGAGAAAGTTGTCGCTAGCGACGGACAATACTTTGAATAATACATCTGTAAGCACTTTTTCGCAATAAAGCTTTAAATTTTGGAAAAAAAACCGGCGGAAGCAAAGTTGAACACCTAATATAAGCATATTTTCCATGATCATCTGAAAGGATGATGTGGAAATTTAGTATCAAGTGGTGTGTTTAATTCTATCCATTTTAGATTTATCTCTGTTAATATTTCTGTTGTACTTGAATGTTTTATTCTTAACACTAAATGGATTTGTTATATTGGCTCTTGCGCTTCTTTACCTGATTTTATTCAACAAATCTTCCATATGGTTGAAAAAAAAACCAATCAGTTAATTCTGCTGAAAATTGCAATTCAAGATAAACGAAAATCTTAGTCTAAAACTCTTCCGTTTTCCTTAAAACTGCTCAAAAAAATTATTTCAGTTTCAGCTTACTCCCACATTATCCAAATGACGGAATGAGTAATGAATTCTTATGGCGTTTTTCATTGAAAAACACTGGTAGCGTGGAATACTCTGATTTTGCACTTTCGAGCAGAAATGCAATATTTTGACGGTGTTTCATTGCCATTTCTGCTCGAAAGTGCAAAACCAGAGCAATCCACGCCACCAGTGTTTCTTAATGAAAAACGTCATCAGTCGACAATTCGATTTTTCAGTGCTCGATCGGTTAAGTGCTAGATTTTTCGCTTATTTTACGAATGTGTTTAAAAGTTAGGTGACTTACGCCATTTTATTACACTCCTGCTAGAGGAATCGATGATGCTGACTAAGGTAGAACTTTTTGGTTCATTTTCAGCGAAATTCAACAATTTATGTTATAATTCTAAAAGAACTGGTTATTTACTAGTTCTGTATATCCGAAAAACTTTAAGATTTAAATTTAAATATATCACCTATATAATAGAATCGAAAATTTTCAACTTGAACGTGTATTGCAACAACATTGAAGTATTTCAATAGTACACTATTGAAAAACCTGTTTGATTTAACCCATGACAGCACCAGCCAGTCAGAACGCGAGATGTCTGCATCTATACAAGAGCATCCATGTAAAAGTTGAGTGGTTCATTTTTACTACCATTTACTGAGCAACTGTTCCCGAAACAAGACACACGAGAGCAACATCGAGAACTTGTCGTCTCACTGTTTCCCGATCTGAATGCACGAGACACCGTCAGCACAATGACACCGAAAACCGGTAGAAAGGCAGCCGAAAAGTCCAGCAATGCCTATTGCCGAAACAAGACACACACGAGAACCATCTCAGATCTCAATATTTCCTACCAAAAGATTCATCAAGATGGAAGTTAAATTAATTTGCACGTCACTAACACATTCAATTACGAACGGCAATGCGAAAGCGAAAGTGATGATGTTGAACACATCTTTATACTAGTATACAAATATGCCGTGCGAAACAGAGTTGCCAGGTATACAGGTATTTCTTTATCACAGTGTTGTGGTCGTCCTGAAATAGACGGGGTTTTCAACTCCTCGTCGTTACGGATGGCCAGCTGCAGATGGCGAGGGATGATATTCGTTTTCTTGTTGTCACGGGCAGCGTTACCGGCCAATTCCAACACTTCGGCAGCCAAGTACTTCATCACTGCCGCCAGATAGACCGGTGCACCGACACCGACACGCTCTGTGTAGTTTCCCTTCCGAAGCAGACGATGGATTTTGCCAACTGGAAACTGCAGACCAGCACGGTTCGAGCGGGACTTTGCCTTGCCCTTAACTGTTCCTCCTGCGTGCGTGTTTCTGCGTAAAAATTTCGCAAGATGCTGTTAACAGCTAGACAGCCAATTCAGTATTACTGGTTGCCGCTCTATTTTTGCATAAATATCTGTTTATTAATCTTATGTTTTGTGTATTACATCAACATTTTACAGTACAAGTGTTTTGACCCTTCGGCCTTTCATCTTTGTTGTTCATACGATTCGTTATTAATAATAGGTGTTTTAGTTACTCTTGTTTTACATACTAATGTTTAATCATAATATTTATTTTAATTATTAATAAAATATTTACCTACTTATAACTATCCCTAACCTAATACGTACAAATTTTGAATTATTTGTATTCCAGAGATTGAGCACCTCTCTTCAAATTTCGTGCAGTATTGTTCGAATTTATGTTATAGTATATCCAGGGAGGCCAGCTCATGTACTCCATCTCATGTAGAATCATCTTTAAGATCTTACTTTGAATGCGTTGAAGCCTAAGTTTGTGTGTTCGTGCACAGCCCCGCCAAACAGGGACTGCGTATTCAATTGCGGGGTAGATGATTTGTTTATTGACAGCCATCTGGTTCTTCAGGCACAGTTTAGATGTTCTACAAATCAGCGGATACAGAGACCTTATGAGTATGCTGCATTTTTGAACGATTTTGTCAACATGTGACCTGAATATCAGATGTCTGTCAAAGGTGAGTCCTAGATAGATAACTTCATCGGACCATTGAATGACCTCATCACCGAATCGTATTCGACATTCGTCTGATGGAACAAGTTTTGGAGATCTTGAATGTGGAAACAAGATGACCTGAGTTTTTGCTGCATTGATCACAATTTTCCAGCTTGTAAAATATTCCGTTAAAGCGTCCAGACCTGTCTGTAGTTTATTCTTCAGAGCATTAATGACACGACCATTGTAAAGAATGGCAGTATCATTAGCAAATTGTGACAGAACACCACCACCCGGAAGAGGTGGGATGTCTGATGTAAAAATGTTGTATAGAATGGGACCTAGGATACTTCCCTGGGGTACATCAGCAGGAATAGTAAATCTTTCTGAAAGTGCATTATTCAGAGAAACCTGGAATGCTCTATCTGCAAGATAATTTTTGATTATTTTAATAAGATACATGGGAAAATTATACCGATGCAGTTTGAACACCAGGCCATCGTGCCACACATTATCGAATGCCTTTTCAATATCCAATATTGCCATGGCAGTCGTTTTGGACACTGATTTGTTTTGCTGGATGACGTTGTTAACCCTTGTGAGTTGGTGGATGGTGGATATTCCTTTCCGGAACCCAAACTGTTCTTCCAGAAATATAACCTGTTTATCTGCGAAAGCAAGAATTCGCCTTTGTATTGACTTTTCAAACAGCTTGGATAGGGCAGAGAGTAAGCTGATGGGCCGATAGCTCTTGGAAAGGGAAGGATCTTTCCCCGGTTTCAAAACTGGGATAACTTTAGCTAACTTCCACTTTGAAGGGAAGTAACCAAGCTCCCAGCACCTGTTGAAAATTTTAGCTAAGAAGACAAATGAGCGAATACTCAAATGTTTCAGCTCAATGTTGAATGTGTTGTCAAAACCGGGGGCCTTCATATTTTTGGATTTTTTCACTATAGCCATCAGCTCATTCGCAGTGACTCTACTTTCCTCCGAAACCAAGCTGTCTGATTGGTCAACCTCAGCTACGCTATCAGCAACGGCTCTTTTTTGTGGACTAACAATGTGGAGTCCTAAATTGTGAGAACACACAAGCTGATTGCCTAGCGCATTTGCCTTCTCTACTGGTGTGATTAAAGGTATTCCTTTAGCTGCGTCCTGGGGTGGCAGCAAAGGAGGAATAGGCTTCGGTTTTTTCTTAAGCACCTTCGTTAAGGACCAGAAGGGCTTTGTATGTGGGAAAATTTCTCGAAGCTTTTGCTGGAAGTTCCTGTTGTGAAGCTCAGATATCCTTTCCTGGATTATCCTAGTTAAGTTGTTATAAGAAGTCTTCTTATCTAGGATGCCAGTTCGTTGATACTGCCTCCGGTAGATATTTCGAAGTCGGATGAGTTTCTTGGTGACACTGTCGATTTGAAGAGAGGAACTCGGCATATGTTGTACTGGAACCGTCCTATCACGAGCGACTGTGATTGAATGCTGGAAGGAAGATAGGGCCACATCGATTTCCATCGGGGAATCAAGTGGCAGATCGATATTAATATGTTGGTCGGCGATTTGTTGAAATTGGACCCAATCGGTGCGATAATAGTTTCTCCGAAGTTGAATAGGCACTGTTTCTGGTGAAGATCCCAACGTCAATATTACTGGAAAATGGTCGGAAGAGAGCTCGTTGAAGACAACCGGAGAGCTGTCTATGGTGATGTTGCTGATGAATATATCCACAATGGAATGAACTCCCGATCTGGAAAGTCGCGTTGGTTGATTCGGAGCGAGGATGCTGTATTGTCCAGCTTCGTAATCTTCGGCAAGTACGAATCCGTTTCGATTCTGTCTTTTGTTTCCCCACAGCTCATGCTGTGCGTTCAGGTCCCCAACAATGATGAATTTGTTCTGTCGTCGAGTGAGCATAGCTAGATCTCGCTTCAATGATGCACACTTACCATCTCGAAGATTGGTTTGTTTGGGGCAGTACGCTGCAATGATGATGATGGGTCCTATCGTCGTTGTAATCTCAATTCCGATGGCTTCTATTAGTTGCAATTTAAAGGCTGACAGAAGCCTGTGCTGAATGGATCGTTTAACGGCAATGGCAACTCCCCCTCTTCTGGTAGTTGTCCTATCGAGCCTGTGAATCCTGTAATTGGAAATAAAAATATAAATTTCAGGTTTAAGATGAGTTTCAGTTAAAATAGCAATATCGGCATTCTTGTCTTGAAGAAAGTCGGACAACTCAGCAATTTTGCTCCTGAGTGAGCAAGCATTCCAATTTACTATAACCATCTCATTATATTGCATATTCGATGATGAATTTGCCTAAGGCGTTGATTTGATCTAACCACGTTCTGCAGTTTCGTAGTTTTGTTGTCATTGTTTCAAAAATGACGATCAGTTGTTCAGCAGAGTCATCCTTTGCTTGTGGTTGATTAATGCCCCATCCAGGAGGGATTTTTGAGGAAGATTCTTTTTGTGATCCAGCGGCTGAATCTTTTGGATTGCTGCGAGGAAGTGGCGGCAAATTCGGAATATCCCTCTTCGGTGGGAGTCGTGGGAAATTAATTTCATCCTTCTGTGGAACATTCTTGCGCGTTGATTGTTTACGGGACGCCTGTTGTCGAATTTTTGTGAACTCAGCACGTTTGGGACACGATTTGCTAGTAGATGGATGGTCGCCATCACAGTTCACACATTTTACAGCGATGTCATCTAGTAGGCAATCGTTGGTATTGTGTGGTTCGGCACATTTCCCGCACCGACTTCTCATGTGACAATTCCTCGCTCCATGGCCGTAGTTCAAACAGTTCGTGCATTGTGTGACATCTCGATGTACCGGTTTATACTTTTGCCATTCGATGATGATGATTATGTGAAATAACGATTTAAACGTTTTCAGTTGACTCATGGAGCCCTTTTCCAGATGAATCAGGTACAGTTGATCTCTAAACTTTTTGTCCGTATTATGTCGTTTCATTTTAAACACCATCATAGGCTTTAGTCCAGCCTCCGAAAGTGCCTGCTTTAGTTCGGCTTCCATCATATCGGGTAGTCCTCGAAGTACAACCTTCATAGGTTTGTTGGCGGCAATATCGTGTGCGAAGTATTCCGCTTTTGTCTGCTTCAGATAACATTCCACTCCTTTGTAGTGGTTCAAAGCCGGAACAGTTATTTTGTAGCCTTCAGTACATAAACGGATTGTTGCCTGTAGTCCTTTGCTGATCAGTGTGTTGAAATCCGAGCGTAGAGTAACTGGCAGATCAGCATATTGGTTTTTACTCAGCACACGGTCGTTTACCTGTACATCACTTGACTTCAGACGCTTAGCATCCTTTGGACCCTTCTCGGATCTATGGCGCGTTTTACCCATAGCTTGGGTAGGTAGACACCTGCGAATAAAAAATAAAACAAAATCGAAATTAGTCGTAGTAGGTTATTCGTCTATCCACATCGAGTGTTAGATGACGAATGGTTGCCGCTCTACTAACTTTCTCTATTATATCGTCTCACTGTTTCTCGTTCTGCGATATTTTAACAAAGGGTACGTCCGTACACCGCTGCCAGTAGCAGGTATAAAATGACATGTGATGTGAGAAGTAGCGTTAAAATAATTATTATGATTAAACTTTAGTATGTAAAACAAGAGTAACTAAAACATCTATTATTAATAACCAATCGTATGAACAACAAAGACAAAAGGCCAAAAGGCAAAACACTTGTACTGTAAAATGTTGATGTGATACACAAAAAATAAGATTAATAAACAGATATTTATGCAAAAAAATGAGAAATAGCGTCATTTAAGTTAAAGCAGCTACTCTGAACGTACAAGACACCGTCAGCACGATGGCACCGAAAACCGGTAGAAAGGCAGATTTGTACCGTCACTAGCACATTCAATTACGAACGGCAATGCGAATGCGAAAGTGATGATGTTGAACACATCTTTATACTAGTATGGGGTCATGTGAAAATATGCCATGTGAAACAGGGTTGCCATATGTACAGGTTAATCTGTATTATTATTATTATTATTATTATTATTATTATTATTATTATTATTATTATTATTATTATTATTATTATTATTATTATTATTATTATTATTATTATTATTATTATTATTATTATTATTATTATTATTATTATTATTATTATTATTATTATTATCATTATTATTATTATTATTATTATTATTATTATTATTATTATTATTATCATTATTATTATCATCATCATTATTATCATCATCATTATTATCATCATCATTATTATTATCATCATCATCGTTATTATTATTATCATTATTATTATTAGAATGACTCTTGCATACCGAAGATCGTCGATACATTTCAGACCAGGCCATAGCAATTGTCACATACTGAAATTTCGAGAAGAATCAGATATCTTCGAACTTCATAGCTTCAATAAAAATAAACTACAAATTTGTCGTACCTAGCCTCCATTATTAGTTTCAAGTTTGGAATATTTACTTGTAGAATAGTAGCTGTTTAATGTAACTAATCTGTACTTTAATGTAGGTGCAGCGCTTCAAACTCTATTAGTGAAAAAGAGGAAAGCTTGCACAATTCATACAATCAATCAACTAACTGATATTCGGAAAAGTGATGGAAGCGTGTCAGTTTTTTCGTATTCACGACATCCAGTTATGTCTCTGACATTACCCACCCGCCTTTTTTATTTAGAAATAAACTGAAAACCAGCGCGAAAACAAAAAACGGGAAAGAAGAAGAAGAAAACGAATTGACAATTCAGTCCGCATCTTCTCACTCAATTCCGACAGATTTCCGAATCAACCGGTTGTAGGCGAAATTCATTCGTAATCGGATATTGCACTGCAGGTGGAATTTTTTCGGAATTCCACATGGAATTCCGAATGAAAATTTCTCGCCGATTCGAAATTGATTCGGATCTGATAATGTGGGCTTCCACTAACACATTTGATTAGCAACAAACACTTTCCTATATAGATTTCCTCTTGCAGAAATTATTGCGATTTAACGATTTACGTACTGTACCGAAAATGTCAATCTAATAATTAACAGTTCGAAATTTATGTCACAGGAAGAAATAATACAAAAAATGGTTTGTGATAAAATTCCTAGAACAAGTGATTGTTTTGATGTAGAACACATGTTTGTTTTCTATATACGGATGCAAATTAGAAATTCAAGGAAAAACACACGTAGAAATGTCTTCAGGTTTTGAACACTTGCACCTCAGTAAATTTTGTATCAATTATGAATATTATTTCATCATTTGATTGGATATATTTCTAAGTTTCGATTGGAATGTATCAAGCCACGTATTTTCAATTATAAATGATTGAAATTTTGATTAATAGCGAGCAGTGTCTGTACGGTGTACAATGGAGGGATAATGGCACAGGAACAAATCTATTCAGTGGGCAATCTAATTCCGTTCCGGCTAACATCAACACACCAGAGAATCAAAATTGTTCGTACAGTACGAACCGGTGTCCACAACAGATTACCTTGAATAGGGTCTGATTGTTCCTCCGCCTGGGAATTCGCTATCGGTGTAGGCTAGTTCCTTCGCCGGGGACTAGCCGAGTAGGAGCCACAGCATCGAAGTTGAGTCGTCGAGTCTCCAGTGAACCAGAAGCCACGCTCCAACCGGAATCACAGGATCGACCTCGGCACTTATTCGAGTGTCCCGTGTGACAAAACATGAGATTCGGTGTAAGGAGAAACTCTTTCGTCGGGGAGCTCGTCGTCGGCGTAGTCTAGATCCTTCGACGGGGATTAGATGAGTAGATTGCGACGTATCTCCGGTATGGATCGTCGAAGCTCCAGTGAACCGGCAGTCATCCTCCAACCGGAATTGGTCTACTCAGCTATCCTGTCGGTCGAACCGTTCACGGATTTCGGTAGCGTGGTTTCCGGGGAAACTTCCATTGTCGGGGAGCTCTCTCGTCAGTATAGGTTAGATCCATCGTCGGGGATTAACCAAGTAGTTCGTGACGTAGACCAGCCCTGGGTCGTCGAAGCGCCAGCTAAGCTCCAACCGGAATCGCCGGACTGACCTCGACATCCTCCTGGTCGATCCCTGTAGCGAAATGAGTGGTTCAAATTCGAGTTATAAATGGCCCAAAAGTAGGAGAGAACAACGCAGACGTCCATGACGATCCATAAGTCCGGAAAGGGTGCTCCAGAACGGATGGACGAAGTTTGATAGCGACTTGGAACGCTTTAAAAGAACTATACTCGATGGTGACAGGCTCACCAGCAGCAGCAGTCTGAATCCTCACTCGAGCAGCGGATACCAAACTTCAAGTGGTGTTCTTTCGATGGCAGAAAAGAAATTGAAGATTTAACTCTTTTATTTATTTCGCGATGTTTACTGTACAATGGTTACAACAATAATGAATTTCAGTACGTGGAACGATTTCTTATATACTATTTTTCAGTTCTACGTGTACATTCATTCACAATTCACTGTGCGTGAATGGACATGATCAATGCGCGTGAATTATAGGGAACAGATATAAGCTACTGGTTAAATTTGAGTTCAGTGGGGAATATGGGAACGGGAATGTATGACAAAACAAAAAATAATGGGAAAAGACAAAACATTTTTCTCTGCATTATGCATTCGGTATCGAACATTCACCCGCCGGGCTACGATTTAGATCTGTAGATGCGAGAGCTTGATCATTCTCATCAATTGGTAGAGGTGCGAGTTTGGATACTGAACGACGGTATACACCAGTCGATGTTTGTACATCTACTACTCTGACTATAGAATCCTTGCCAGGAAACACATTTAAAATTTTGCCCAATTTTCATGACTGGGAAGGAAGGTTGTCTTCTTTCATTAAAACAATGAGCCCAGGTACAACGTTAGGGGAACCTTTTATCCATTTAGAACGAGTCTGTAATGTATTGAGATACTCGTTTGAGGAAGGTTTCCAAAACTGCTATTTGAGAAAATACAAATAATTCCATCGGGACAAATAATTAACAGGGATATCTTTAATACTGGGTTCAGGGATAGCAACTAGTTTCGCTGCAAATCAGTGTCCCATGATATTGCAATGAGTGGGCGCGAATTTACGACCGCTTCAATTTGCGTGAGAACAGTTCTTTAAACGTGAGACAATCATTGGGCAGAATATTACTCAAATAGATTCTTGTACTTTTCACTCCCACAATCCGCCAAAACTGGGAGATCGTGGCGGAATAAATTTCCATACAATTTCTCTTGCGGAACAAAACTAGTCAATTTTTCCCTTGGCCTGTTCGTCGCGAGACATCAAATAAAGTTCATGGAGATCTGATCTGCACAAAAAAAAAATGAGCCGTGAATTTTAGGATACCAGTCCTCACAAATATCGGTCCAGAAAAATCTATACCTGTTTTGGAAAATGGATCATATGGAACAACACGGGCTGCTGGTAAACTACCCATCATGGGTTGTGTGGACGGATATTGTGGACGAGATCGGAAACAGATTATACATTTTCTTAGCACTTTACGAATAGTTGATTTGGCATTTGGCATTAATGCATGTCTCGGATTAATAAATCACAAACTGGAATTTTACTCGGTAGCAATATTTGATGTCGGGCTTCATAACGTAGACGAGAGTTACTTTACTATGGGCCGCCGTTTCAAAATTTACCCTGCTCAAGAATGAGCAGAACTTCATCGCGAATATCTCTTGATGTACTCAACCCAACAACATAATTCGGAGCTATCGGAAATATGATCAGAAATTTGTGATTGAATTTTCAACAGCGTAAGAAAACCATATTTAATTGAAAAACGAAATTTTCTAAATAATGAGAAAAATTCATCACACTTACCGGACTACGGTTTCGATGTAGTCAAGCACATATCAGTTCCGATTATCTACTGGACGAGTATAAAATGTAAACTTTGTCTGAAAATCGTTCATTTCTTCTAGTGCTTCAGACGGAACTGGATGTCGAGGTAAGGTTCCACCACCAACATCAGCAAAGAACAAACCTTGTATAAAGCCTCAAACGCTCAGGTCGTGGTATCATTTGGACTTCGATCGTCGGGAGCAGCAGACGCCTGTAATGACAGCAGACTTTTAGCGCGGTACAATAACTTTTTTTCAATTTCCGAAACGAACGAAGGCTACAAGAAAAGAAACATCTTGTAAAACAACTGCGGCAGACGTAATTGTCACATTTTGTATGATTTCCGGAAGCTCTGAATTCAGAGGAATATCAGGATAGAAGGTTTCGTATCGATGGAATTTTAGAAAACACGCTCCGTTCCACCATAAATTATTGTTCGAAAGAGCCTTCGGGAGTTGCCCTCAGGATATAATATCGGCTGGATTATTCTCTGAACGTTCGAAAGACCAATAAAAGCTTTCGGTGATAGTGTTTATCTCTGTCACACGATTGCGAACGAAAACTTCAAGCTAATTGGGAGACTTCTTTAACCAAGCTAGAACAATAGGACTAAGGATAACACCTTTGAGGATGAACCGAAAACGGGTCGAAAAAAGGTCCTGCTAACCCTCAGTTGGATAAACGTATACTGAAGGCGTTCGAGCAAAAGAAGGAGGTTTCAGTTCGAAATGTGGCCAAAAAAGTGGGCACTTCGAAGTCAAATGTTCTTCGTGCTAAAGAACGTTTGAATCTTCGAACCTATAAGAAGCAGAAACAACCAAAACGTAGTCCGAAACAAGAAGCATCGATCAGACCGAGGGTTCGAAAGCTGTACAATACAATTCTTGCTGGAAATTTGAACTGCACAATTATGGACGACGAAACCTACGTGAAACTCGATTACAAATCCTTGCCGGAACCACAATATTAAACGGTGCAAGAAGGGCAAGTGTTAAACCAGTCCGAAACATCGATTAAAGGACTATTCACATACATTCGGTCCGGTTCAGTGCCGGCACGACACAGTGCACGGATACTGATATTATTTCATTCGTTTTCTATGCGCGCATTTACACCTATCCGGTACCGTACCGTTTCAGTGCAGCTGGCCGTCAGTGTAGCGTCCGTCCGGCAAACACAAATTCGTCGTCACCGATATTTTTTTATTTTCACTGAAGTCGGTATGTCACTGCATTTGCTGTGCCGGAACGTATACAGCACGGAAACAGAACGGAAGGATTCCGACAAAAAAAAGAACACTGACGGCGCACTGAAGGCACATTCACTGAACTGTCACGGAACTGAAATGTGTGAATAGTCCTTAAAGTCGAAAAATTTTGTAAGAAAGCTATGGTCTGGCAAGCATTTTTTTTAGCTGCGGTAAGATTTCGAAACCCTTCATCACCACTGCTTCAATGAACAGAGAAATATACATCAAGAAATGTTTACAAAAACGACTTCTACCCATGATTCGAAGCCACAAGGATCCTGTTGTCTTCTGACCAGATCTTGCTTCTTGCCACTACTCGAAATTAACGGTAGAATGATATACTACCAAAAATGTTACTTTCGTCCCAAAAGACATGAAAGGGTCGAACAGACGGGAGATCACAGAAAGAACAATACGTTTGGTTGGTATAGACGAAGTTGGTTTTAAATCACAATGGAAACGAAAAATATCGTTTTCAGGGTCCCACAGTAGCCCTAAAGTTTTGATAACCTTGTTTATATCAGAAGATTAAAATTCAAGAAATTTTTCGCGATCTTCTTCAGGAACAGTATCAAGAATAACAGAATCACTAGCACACCATTCATGCACCGGGAAGCCACCGGGCCAAACAAGGTTGTTAAATCACAACGCAGTTTAATGGCCATTTCAATGGTGTCTGCTTCAGATACCACGTCATCCACGTTGCAATCTTCTTCAATTGCCTTAGATGCTAATGGTAAACGATAAACGATATTCATCTATAGCTAATTGTAATAATGTTCGGGTGGCCAAAAATGGGGCGCCAGACGTTCCATAGGTAACGGTTGTCAATTCAAGGATTTGTAACGAGTCATTGAGATTATCCCTCCAGAAAGTTCGTTGTAAGCTGGAATGGATGGAGAAAATGAAGAAAAAATCTTCTTGAACTGTGGGTTCAATCATCATAACGTCATTTACACGGAAAGATCGAAATCAGCATTTTAGCGAAAAAATTAGTTGATTTTCTGATTTTGGTTAGCTATTTTTTGAGACAACTAAAAAAATCTTACTTTTGCTAATTTAGATTTTTTAATTCTCATTCCCTTAATAATAATAATAAAATATTTGTTGAAATGGCTATTTTTTTAGTTAAATTCTCCAATGAAACGTGCTGTCATTCCTTAGCTAAAGCACACTTCATTTCTAATCAACTAATTTTTTAGTTCAATTAGAAAAATAAAACGTTGTTTCAACCAATATGAATGGTTGAGTTGGCTTCTGCAATTTGCAGCTATATGGCGCTCTGCAACCAAAAAAACGTTAACACCGTAATGACTACTAGCCACTAGATGGCACACTACTACCAAAAAAAAATTCAGTCGCGGTAGTCTTTTCTATATTGGCAAGTATAAATACGATGTTGTATTGGAGAAAAAGATATACGCGAAACATAAACTTTGACCATTTTTCTTCTAAATCGCTGTTTTCTTCATTCGACTTCGCAAAATCGACTCTCTCACTGAAAACTTTGAGCACTCGGAAAACAAAAACCGAATACAAATAGTACACCTGACGGCATAGCCCGGAAGGTTGGAAGATACAAAAAACATCATTTGACATATATGATACAATTAAAGTGCAACATTCGAAACTCACTTCACTGTTCCGCGTAAAAACATTATTACGCACAATCGCTTCAAATGCGCACAAATTCCGAATAAATACACTTTCTACTCAGAGTTTATGTCATTTTTACATATCGGTTTAGAAATTTAGATATGGATATATCGTAACACATGCGAAAAACATCTAAACAATTTACAAGCAGTTTCAACAAGACTGTCCTTTTTAGTTTTTTAATGAATTATCTTGCTTTGACTCTTCTCATGAGTTTTTGGCTAATAAACTTGTCAATAAAACCAATTTCATTTTTGTTTTCTTTGAGCTGTCCTTCAGTAATGATGGTGATAGATAAATAGAAACAAATTTTCTGATTTTAATAACAAAATTAGTTATCAATGAGAATTTCGTGTTGAATTGAAATATTGCTGGTTTGTGTCCAGGATATTCGCCAACTAAACACATTCTCTAAAAATAAAAATTTTTTCAGCAAAGTAAATTCTTAATTTTAACTAATTTTATAGTTATTTTGGAAATTTTGTTGTTAAAATCAACTAATTCAAAAACAGTAATACGAATTAGGCGCATAGCTAATTTCGGTCGTTCCGTGTAGCGACCAGTTGCTCGAGCAGAAGTATAGAAAAACTCTTAAACGGGTGGTGGAACTTCTTGGTTTCAGAATTGCGTTGTGTGAGAAATAATGCACAAGTTTCCCAGGGAGATCGTCGGATTCGAAAACTTGTTTGCAATGGGATAACAATGTGTGTTCCTCAATGAAGTCAGCATAAGCCATTTTCAAATCGGGATTTTTCTGAAACGATGCTCAAGAAAGTGAAAACGTTTAAGAGCTAATGAGCGATTATTCTGTAAATTGCTAACGGCTTGTTTGAGTGGCAAATTAACAGTATAGGTGCCATCGTAGTTAAGAATTGTGGTTGAACGGAAAATTTGCTCACATTCTTGCTCTTCTTTAGACACAGCATCAACAAGTTCAACCGATTCAACATTCCAAAATTTTGTCGTGAATACGACTTACTTTACTATGAGGCCCCTTTTCAAAATTTACCCTGCATGGAACGACCGAAATTAGCTTTGCGCCTAATTCGTATTACTGTTTTTGAATTAGTTTATTTTAACAACAAAATTTCCAAAATAACTATAAAATTAGTTAAAATTGAGAATTTACTTTGCTGAAAAAACTCTTATATTTAGAGAATGTGTTTAGTTGGTGAATATCCTGGACACAAACCAGCAATATTTCAATCCAACACGAAATTCTCATTGACAACTAATTTTGTTAATAAAATCAGAAAATTTGTTTCTATTTATCTATCACCATCATTACTGAAGGACAGCACAAATAAAACAAAACTGAAATGGGTATTATTAACAAGTTTATTAGCCAAAAACTCATGAGAAGTGTCAAAGCAAAACAATCCATTAAAAAGCTAAAAAGGACACTCTTATTGAAACTGCTTGAAATTTGTTTTGATGTTTTTCGCATGTGTTCGATATATCTTTATTTAAATTTCTAAACCGATATGTAAAAATGTCGTAAACTGTTAGTGGAAATCGTATTTATTCAGAATTTGTGCGCACTTGAAGCGATTGTGCGTGATAATGTTTTTACGCGGAACAGTGAAGTGAGTCTCGAATGTTGCATTCTAATTGTATATGCATTCGGTTTGTTTTCCGAGTGCTTAAAGTTTTCAGTGAGAGAGTCGATTTCGCGAAGTCGAATGAAGAAAACAGCGATTTAGAAGAAAAATTTTCAAAAAGAAGTTTACGTTTCGTTTATGTCTTTTTCTCCAATACAACATCGTATTTATACCTACCAATATAGAAAAGACAACCGCGACTGAAGTTTTTTTTCGGTAATAGTGTGCCATCTAGTGGCTAGTAGTCATTTTTGTTACCGTTTCGGTGACAGGGCGCCATATAGCTGCAGATTGCAGAAGCCAATTCAACCATTCATATTGGTTGAAAATAACATTTTATTTCTTCAATTCAACTAAAAAATTAGTTGAATGGAAATGAAATGTGCCTTAGCTAAGAAATGACAGCACGTTTAATTTGTGACATCAACTAAAAAAAATAGTCATTTCAACAAATATTTTATTATTATTATTAAGGGAATGAGAATAAAAAATCTAAATTAGCAAAAGTAAGATTTTTTTAGTTGTCTCAAAAAAAATCAGCAAATCAACTAAATTTTTCGCGAAAATGCTGATTTCGGTCGTTCCGTGTGTACAAGAATGGGCAGAACTTAATCACGAATATCTCTTTATGTACTTAACCCAACAACATATTTTTTTTACAAATTATCGGAAATATGATCAGGAATTTGTGATTAAATTTTCAACAATTGTAGAAAACCATAAATAACTGAAAAAACAAAGTTTTTTAGAATTTTTGGAAATAATGAGGAAAATACATCACTTTTCCTTGCCTTTTTCGCACCCGAACGACGGTTCTGAGGTAGTCAGGCACATATAAGCATATCTACTGGACGAGTACAAAAGGTAAACTTTGATTGAAAATAGTTCATTTCTTCTAGTACGGAACTGGATGTCGAGGTGAGGTTCTCCCACCAACATCAGTAAGAACAAACTATGTAACTATAAAGCGTTAGGTTGTGCTCTCATTTGGACTTCAGTTGTCAGGTGGAGCAGTCGGCAATGAGAGCAGATTTCTTGCGTGGTATAAAGCCTCAAACGCTTAGGTCGTGCTTTTTGTTGGACTTCAATCGTCGGGAGGAGAATTTAGTTTCAAAATTATGTAATTCAGAACCTGCATGTTGGAACTGGATTCCGGAACTGAATTCAGTTTCGAAACTAGTTCAAATACAAATTGCAATTGAATTCTGAACCTGTTCTAAGTTCTGAATATAGTTCTTCGAATCGGTACTTTTAAGAACCAGTAACATATTCCCAAACTACTATGCGAAATTTCACTTTACAGTACTATATACGGTCCTTTTTCAACCAGTTAGAGTTCATAGTTATTGAAGGAACTTTCTATTGATTTGCTGTATAAAATGCATAGCACCGACTCAGTTTAGGTGCATTGTTTCAAATTCGATGCTTTCCGAAAGTTGTTTGAGAATAGTTGTATAACAATGCTGATTTTCATGCAGATCTTCAGCACCACGAGCAACAACCCATCCCAAACGGGTTTCCTTAAGGATTGGCACATTTTTACCAAGTGTTATTTGCCCGGGGAGCATTAAATGGAAAAATAACCAAATTCCAAATTAATGGGTTAACTTCTCCCGGAGAATGGAAAGCAGGGTCGGCAAGAGATAAACCGGAAGGAGTCGGTTATCAAACATTCTATTTTGGGCATGGTAATTAGTATAGCGAGAATGGAACGTACGTGTTGCCCTTTTTTCCAACACCGACTTTTCACCGGTGGCACCAAATACTTCAACATGAGCTGGTATCTGGTCTATTTACAAGTACTCAACACGGGAACGAGAAACCAAATTTGGTTGGGAACCACAATCGAGGAAAGCTCGGTAGGGATGGGGATTTCCATGGCTGTCCAAGACGTCAACCAGGGCCGTTAGTAAAATAGTGCTATCCGATCGACGAACCTTGTGAACTGGATTGGACAAAGACGATATGTCGACGGGTTGTGGAGATGATTGAGAACTAATGACCAAGTGACAATCTCCTGATTTTGGTTTTGGAATATTTTTCCTGATATTGGTTTTGGATTATCAGAGTTTGGATCGTTTACGGCGGGATTTAGATTGGGCTTTGTTATCTTGGGCTCATGTAGCAATGTGTTGTGTCTTGTAATATGAGCATTTAACAATAAATCTCCACACACATTTCAGACCATGTAATATAAATATTCAAGACTAAATCTTTCTTCACACCGCAGACCACACGCACTTGACAAATTTCCATAAACACGCACTCGACAAATTTCCACAAAAACACCATTCCACGAAAACCTAAAAACCAACATGAAACAAATACATTACCTACATGAAGGCAACTGAAATATCAACCCTTGCACTTTACGCTGACCCAAAGAAAGAAACTACGTAGACATAAATTTCGACGACCGAAATGAGTTTGCATTAGGTTTCAATTCGTTATGTCATCACAGTACATTAAAATAAAAACAAACAAACATAAACAACTGGGTCACTTCTCCTCCTTGACACCCCTCAGGTCCACAATTGAAAAACCAAGCGACATGATCTAGAATGATAATCACTCAAGAACACACACTAACCCAAGCCGACACTCACGAGAATAACCCAACCTGCTAGCGCCCTCTCTTCT
The DNA here is from genome assembly GCF_030247185.1 of Malaya genurostris. Lineage (NCBI taxonomy): Eukaryota > Metazoa > Arthropoda > Insecta > Diptera > Culicidae > Malaya > Malaya genurostris. Next base: position 147,935,244 of record NC_080571.1, read on the forward strand.
CCGTATCACACCCGCTCACTCTCATCAAGAAGCTTATTTCCTCTCTTACTCACAAAGTATCCAATGGCCGACGTAATACAACTGATCCCATTGGCTAAACCTGACTTATAATGCGCTCCTCCCACCTAGATTCTCACCAATTGTAAAAGTAAATAGAATTAACTAGCTAGATCAGGAGAGAATAGAGTATAAATTAGGAAAACGATAAAATAAATGATTCATTCTTAATCGCAAGATAAGACTGTTAGTATTTTAGTTTAAATGGCGACCGGGTAAATAGTGATGTCTAAAAGTGGTTTAAAAGTCTGAAGTGTAGACCAAGTAGCGCACCGAATCACAACCAAGCAGCGGTGTTTAGAAAAAAAAATAATACACCAAAAACAAGAGAACATTTTTCGGGTTCGAGTTGCGGTTGAATATGGCGTGTACGGGACGGATTATCGTGAAATTAATCGTACCGAGGTTACGAAGTTCCAATTGAAAATGAAGAGCAAGTGTGCAAGTAATAAGTCGAATTCAATAACTGATAACGAGTGTTTGGTGGTGCGGATTGAAAAAAAAACAGTAGTTCCAGTAGTATATCAGTAGTATACAGTGGTCTCGGTATAAGTACCAACATTGGCAAAAAGAAGAAAAAATGCAAATGACGATCGTTATCATTGTTAGCTGGTAAAAGCTCGATTTTCGGTAATTGGTGCCCTTTTCATAGCAGTAAATGACCGAGAAACATCGTGCGACGTTAATCATGAACTTTCCGAGTATTTTTGTGTTGCTGGTTGCAGTTAATTGAATACTTAAAGTGGATTTTTTTGTGTGCAAACAAAAAAAAAACAAAAACAAAAGTGTGTCACCAACGAAGGCTCCGCTACAGCACAAGGAGACTCAAATGGAGGTTACATGGTAAACCGAAACCAGAACAGTGAAAAAAAAAGTGTTTAAGACCGCGCAACAGCAACGCTAATCTACGACGACAACGCTCACACACGAGTATCTACAACGTGAGGACGAAATGGAAGTAAACCAAAGGTACTGCGCTTAAATTAAGAATTAGGGACACAACTAGCTAGGCAAATATTGATTATAAGACATGATAACAGATACGCTGTAAGCATACAGTGTGAACTAACCAAATACGTTGTATATATACCCATACCTACCAAAGAAGCTAACGTTGTAGCTAAAGCTTTAGTAGAAAATTTTATACTAACTTACGGTAAATTTCTTGAGCTAAAAACCGAATATAAAAACGAGGTTCTAGAACAAATTTGCAAATTGTTAAAAATTAAACAAACATTTTCGACAGCTTATTATCCTCAGACAATTGGTTCTTTGGAAAGAAATCACAGATGCCTCAATGAGTTTCTGCGATCTTTTATCAACGAACATCAATCTGACTGGGATGATTGGTTACAATACTATGCATTTTCATATAACACAACAACACACTCAGATCATGGGTATACAGCCTACGAACTAGTTTTCGGCGTAAAAGCCAGACTACCACAAGAAATTTATCCAGACAAAATTGAACCGATATATAATTTCGACATGTACAATAAAGAATTACAATACCGACTACACAAATCGCACGAAATTGCAAAAAAAAACATTTAATACACCAAAAAGAAATTAGAAAATCAACAACAGATCACCTGTGCAATCCAATAGAAATACATTTGGACGACATAGTATATCTACAAAAGGAAAATAGACGCAAGCTAGATCCATTTTATATAGGTCCATTTAAAGTTACACAACTTCAAGATTCAAATTGCGAAATACAAAATTTACAATCAAAAGAAAAAACCATTGTTCACAAAAACAAGACTCATTAAAGCATGAAATACAAAATTGTAACATCAAATTTTTAGAATTAAGATTCAGATACCGAGCTTAACACCACGTAAAACAAAAAAAAGAATTGCCGTGGATGTAAGTGAAGTTTTACTCAGCTTCTCTGAGAAAAACTGTCAAATTCGGTTATTTTAGCTATAAGAAAACTCTGTAATATACATTAAAATTGTTGAGGAGTTTGAAAGCAACAGTAACCTAATCCCATAAAGCACTACAGAATGATTTCTCTTCGTTACATCATTCTTCCAAAAGGGGGATGATGTAATATGAGCATTTAACAATAAATCTCCACACACATTTCAGACCATATAATATGAATATTCAAGACTAAATCTTTCTTCACACCCCAGATCACACGCACTTGACCAATTTCCATAAACACGCACTCGACAAATTTCCACAAAAACACCATTCCACGAAAACCTAAAAACCTACATGAAACAAATACATTACCTACATGAAGGCAACTTAAATATCAACACTAGCACTTTACGCTAACCCAAAGAAAGGAACTACGTAGACATAAATTTCGACGACCGAAATGAGTTTGCATCAGGTTTCAATTCGTTATGTCATCACAGTACGTTAAAATAAAAACAAACATAAACAACTGGGTCACTTCTCCTCCTTGACACCCCTCAGGTCCACATTTGAAAAACCAAGCGACATGACCTAGTATGATAATCACTCAAGAACACACTTTAACCCAAGCCGACACTCACGAGAATAACCCAACCTGCTAGCGCCCTCTCCTCTCCGTATCACACCCGCTCATTCTCATCAAGAAGCTTATTTCCTCTCTTACTCACAAAGTATCCAATGGCCGACGTGATACAACTGATCCCATTGGCTAAACCTGACTTACAATGCGCGTTCTAACTCCTCCCCCCTAGATTCTTACCAATTGTAAAAGTAAATAGAATTAACTAGCTAGATCAGGAGAGAATAGAGTATAAATTAAGAAAACGATAAAATAAATGATTCATTCTTAATCGCAAGATAAGACTCTTAGTTATTCAGTTTAAAGTCTGTTTTGACACTCCTGGCAAGTTCTGTTGGACATACATCTCGAGGAAATATGGTCTTTCCTCAAACAATTGAAACATAGATTCAGTTCTCTTACCTTAACCCTACGGTGGGGTATCGTCAAAGCAAGAAACTTATCGCACTTTTAATTGGGATGGCTCGCACCACAAATCTCACAAGTAGCACTACTATTAGAAACGGGTGCAATCGTAGCCAATGATTTCGCTGGAGGTAGTTATGAAGTAATTTTCTCACTAATATCCTTGGCTGATTGTGATTGGAGCATTCATTATGCATCCTTGTATACGTCCAGCATTAGCTTCTAAGCGTGGGCGAAATTTCCTTCTCTAAGCGTTTTTGGATCGATGAGTTTGGCAGCGAAATCGCCAAAAATTCCCCTTTCGAGGTGATGCAATTTGACGGCACCAGAGTCTCTGGATTTTGATATGATATCCGAAAACACCTGCTGAAATCTCGGCCAATTTTCCGGTTTCCCATCGAACGAAGGAACGGGTATCGGAAGCAGTTGCTGTTGGACCACAATCTTCGGTTGATACACACTTGAAGGAAGAACTGCTGATCCTGTTGGCAACATGGGTGACGGGCTCGACGATTGAATGAGTGCTTCCACCATAGTTTCAGTTTCAGTATGCAGTGATTCAAATTGCAATTACGTGGCATCATTATCATCTTTTCAGGCGATGATAATCCGATAATTTGATGGTGTAAATTTAAATACTCTTGACAATGGGCTCCTAAATTTCTCGATACCGACACTTCTGCGCCAGCAGCCGACACTTCTTTGACGGTTTTACGGATTCTGGTCACTTCTGCCTTGGTTTGACGAAGATGCACGAGTGTTTTTAACTGGGCAATTTTATCACTATTGTCCTCAATGTACTGGGTACCTGGGTGTTAACCATTAACTACTTGGAGAAACTTATTCGGACGTGTTTCAACTTGTTTACTAGTCTCTCGCGCGGATTATACTTTCGAACGCGAACGACTCAAATCTGGCTAAAATGTTTAAGGATTTCAATTCTCCGGTTCGAAGGACCAAAACAATGTTCGGCGTACAATGTAGGGATAATGACACAGGAATAAATATCTTCAGCGGCCAATCTAATTCCGTTACGGCTGACACCAACACATCAGAGAATCAAAATTGTCCGTACAGTTCGAATCGGTGTCCACAACAGATTACCTTGGGTAGGGTCTGATTGAGGATCGCATCGATAGACAAATTTTTGTGGATCTCTGGGCGGTGCTCAAGAACGGATGGACGAAGTTCGATAGCGACATGGAACGCTTTAAACGAACTATATTCGATGGTGACATGCTCAACAGCAGCAGCAGTCGGAATCCTCACTCGAGCAGCGGATACCAAACCTCAAGTGGTGTTCTTTCGGTGACAGAAAACAGATTTCATTTTTAACTCTTTAATTTATTTCACGATGTTTACTGTACAATGGTTACAATAATTTTATTAGTATTATTTTTTTTGCATAAATATCTGTTTATTAATTTCACGTTTTCAGTTCACGTTTACATTTTACAGTACAAGTGTTTTGACCCTTTGGCCTTTCATCTTTGTTGTTCATACGATTCGTTATTATTAATAGGTGTTTTAGTTACTCTTGTTTTACATACTAATGTTTATTTTAATATTTATTTTAATAATTATTTTAATTATTAATAAAATACGTAAGAATTTTGAATTATTTGTAGTACAGAGATTGAACACCTCTCTTCAAATTTCGTGCAGTATTGTTCGAATTTTTGTTCTAGTATATACAGGGATATCACTTTATGTACTTCACTAGTCCTTGTACAAGGGGTAGATTTAGAATCATCTTTAAGACCTTACTTTGAATGCGCTGAAGCCTAAGTTTGTGCGTTAGTGCACAGCCCCACCAAACAGTGACTGCGTATTCAATTGCGGGGTAAATGATTTGTTTATAGACAGCTATCTGATTCTTCAGGCATAGTTTAGATGTTCTACAGATCAGCGGATACAGAGACCTAATGAGATGAATTTTAGTACGTAAAACGATTTCTTATGTACTATTTTTCAGTTTGACGTGTGCATTCATTCAGCAAGGTTAGCACAGAATGCTTGCATGGGGAGACTTTCCTGTGCGGACATGATCAACGGGTGTGAATTATATGGAACAGATATAAGCTAGTGGTTAAATTTGAGTTCAGTGAGGAATATGGGAACGAGAATGTATGACAGAACAATAAATTTGGGAAAAGACCAGACATAAGTGATATTTTCTCTGCATTATGCGTTCGGTATCGAACAGTGTCCTATTTTGTCAGCTAAAAATCTACAATACCATGCTGGCTTACTGGATTTCCCTTACGAAGATGACAGTTTTGAAGGAGTAAGCGATCTATCAGCTGGGAAGCATCGCTCTGATTGGTCAATTGGTGCATTAGCTAAGTTGTGGGGAAGCACGCGAATCTATGAATATAAGCGAAATTATAGCCAACGTTTCAGTATCACGTGTAACATGTCACAGGAAGGTAGCCGCTAGACAAGACACAAAGCCCAATAAAACGATTTGAAACTTTAATTTGTTTGAGCTTTGATTGGTTTGATCTTAAAATGCTTTGTTTTGTCGTTTTCACCTGATATTTTCAAGTACCCCGAGTAAATTTTAGGTTCTTAAGATTACTTTTTGCTTTTCTCAACCGCTTGAACCGAGCCCCGAAGGGCCGAGTGTTATATACCATTCGACTCAGTTCGACGAGATCGGAAATGTCTCTGTGTGTGTATGAGTGTGTGTGTGTGTATGTGTGCACTTTTCGAGGATATTTTTACCGCTCAATTTCCTCAGAGATGGTTGAACCGATTTTAACTAACTTAGGCTCGTTTGAAAGCTACTGTTGGGCCATTGATCAAGTTTGAAGATCAAATGGCTGTGACTTCTGGTTCCGGAGATAAGATGGTATAAATGACGAAACCGACAAAACGTGTTGTGTTTTAACCGCGTAAGTTTCTTGGAGATGGCTGAACCGATTTTAACAAGTCTAAGTCCGTTTGAAAGCTACTATTAGGCCATTGATCAAATTCGAAGATCACATGGCTGTGACTTCTGGTTTCGAAGATATGATGGTATAAGTGACGTAACCGACAAAACGCGTTGATTTTTTACCGCGCAAGTTTCTCGGAGATGACATATCCGATTTTAACACGCTTAGACTCCTTTGAAGGCTACTATTGGGCCATTGATCAAGTTCGAATCTCAAATGGTTGTGACTTTTGGTTCCGGAGATATAATGGTATAAATAACGTAACCTACGAAACACGTTGTTTTTATCGCTCTAATGTATATAAGGGTGCCAATATTTTATGATCACCTCTAATTTAGTTAAGCGCTATAGTTCAAAAGTTTAAGTACCTCGAAAAAAATCCCCATGCAAAATTTGAGCTAAATCGGACATAGGTAAGGGTAGAGTGCCTATAACCAGAGTGACGACAGCTGTTTCTTTGGAATGACAGCTTTGTTCCAAATGAGCATTACGGATGAGACGTCGTCACTCTGGTTATAGGCACTCTAGGTAAGGGGTGCTACCCAGCGGTTAAGGTTTGAAAATTTTCGATCTTGAAAAATAACCATAGAGGGAAGTACATGAGATTTCCGAGATTTTTTTTTATGTCAAACGTCTTGAAATTGCATGATACGTCGAGATTTAGTGGCATCTCAAAAAAAATTTTTTTTAGATCGACTTTCTGGGACTTTGAGATTTTTTGCAGAAAGTCAATTTTCCGAAAAAAAATTTTTCAATTTGACACTAAATCTCGACATTTCATGCAATTTCAAGAATTTTGACATCAAAACTTCGAAAATTTAATGTACCGACCCCCCCCCTCCCCTCTCCCCTATGCTGATTTTTCAAGATATATGAAAATTCCACTAAGTGGGCTAAGAAGGGTTTACCTTTCTCATATAGAAAGGTTATGCAATCACTTGAAAAACCGACTAGTGAAAATTGGCCCGGAGTGCCAAGTGTCATATACCATTCGACTCAGTTCATCGAGCTGAGCAATGTGTGAGTGTGTGTGTGTGTGTGTGTGTGTGTGTGTGTGTGTGTGTGTGTGTGTGTGTGTATGTATGTGTGTATGTGTATGTGTCAAATAATCTCACTAGGTTTTCTCGGAGATGGCTGAACCGATTTTTAAAAACTTAGATTCAAATGAAAGGTCTCGTGGTCCTATACAAAATTCCTGAATTTCATCCGGATCCGACTCCCGGTTCCGGAGTTATAGGGTAGAGTATGTTACATTTTCTAAACTGATCTCAAAACTACACAAATCGATAGTTATTATCAGTAGGCAACTAAACAAACCGATTCCGGCTATCCTGGTTCCCGGTATCCGGTTCCGGAAGTACCGGAAATAGTGGTCATTAATACCAAAATGGATCTCACTCACTTTTCTCAGCGATGGTTTGACCGATTTCCACAAACTTAGATTCAAATGAAAGGTCTTGTGGTCCCATACGGAATTCCTGAATTTCATCCGGATCCGACTTCCGGTTCCGGAGTTATAGGGTAAAGTGTGTTACATATTGTACACCGTCACTTAAACCGGCGAAAAAAAAACGTAAAAAATTTTCTAAACTGGTCTCAAAACTACACAAATCGATAGTTATTATCAGATGGCAACTAAACAAACCGATTTCGGCTATCCTGGTTCCCGGTATCCGGTTCCGGAAGTACCGGAAATAGTGGTCATATATACCAAAATGGAACTCACTCACTTTTCTCAGCGATGATTTGACCGATTTCCACAAACTTAGATTCAAATGAAAGGTCTTGTGGTCCCATACAGAATTCCTGAATTTCATCCGGATCCGACTCCCGGTTCCGGAGTTAAAGGGTAAAGTGTGTTACCGGTATCCGGTTCCGGAAGTACCGGAAATAGTGGTCATATATACCAAAATGGATCTCACTCACTTTTCTCAGCGATGGTTTGACTGATTTCCACAAACTTAGATTCGAATGAAAGGTCTCGTGATCCCATACGAAATTCCTGAATTTCATCCGGATCCGACTCCCGGTTCCGGAGTTATAGGGTAAAGTGTGTTACCGGTATCCGGTTCCGGAAGTACCGGAAATAGTGGTCATATATACCAAAATGGATCTCACTCACTTTTCTCAGCGATGGTTTGACTGATTTCCACAAGCTTAGATTCAAATGAAAGGTCTCGTGATCCCATACGGAATTCCTGAATTTCATCCGGATCCGACTTTCGGTTCCGGAGTTATAGGGTAAAGTGTGTTACATATTGTATACCGTCACTTAAACCGGCGAAACAAAATACGTAAAAACTTTTCTAAACTGGTCTCAAAACTACACAAATCGATAGTCATTATCAGTAGGCAACTAAACAAACCGATTCCGGCTATCCTAGTTCCCGGTATCCGGTTTCGGAAGTACCGGAAATAGTGGTCATATATACCAAAATGGATCTCACTCACTTTTCTCAGCGATGGTTTGACTGATTTCCACAAACTTAGATTCAAATGAAAGGTCTCGTGATCCCATACGGAATTCCTGAATTTCATCCAGATCCGACTTTCGGTTCCGGAGTTATAGGGTAAAGTGTGTTACATGTTGTACATTGTCACCTTAAATATTTTCGGATGCAACAAACATTTAAGTCGTAATTTAGAGTGCGTACTAGAAGAGTTTGTGTGTCATGTTAGGTGGTATGTGTACGAACCGACTTTGATTATACCGCTTCTCGGGTTCCGGTGCCGGAAGTGCATATAATACTGAACCCATTTCGTTTTCTTAAGAATGACTTACTCAATCATAGCACTATTTTATTCTGTATGTTATGCATAAACAATCTCCTGGTTTCTTTCAAAAATCGAAGAGAAAAATTTTGAATAGAATACCACAATATTATATAAATTAGAAAGGCATCATTACACGACTAGGTGGATTAAAACAGGTTTTGCCTTTCTCATATAGAAAGGTTATGCAATCACTGTGAAAACCGACTTTTGAACCGAGGCCCGGAGGGCCGAGTGTCATATACCTTTTGACTCAGTTCGTCGAGTACGCAAAATGTCTGTGTGTGTGTGTGTGTATGTGTGTATGTGTGTGTATGTGCGTATGTGTGTATGTAACGTTTTTTTGCACTAACTTTTCTCGGAGATGGCTGAACCGATTTTCACAAACTTAGATTCAAATGAAAGGTCTTGTGGTCCCATACAAAATTCATGAATATTATTTGGATCCGACTTCCGGTTCCGGAATTATTGGGTAAAATGTGCCAAAAATTGTGAAAATAAGTGCACTAACATTTCTCAGAGATGGCTTAATCGATTTTCACAAACTTAGATTCAAATGAAAGGTCTTGAGGTCCCATACAAAATTCCTGAATATTATTTGGATCCGACTTCCGGTTCGGGAGTTATGGGGTAAAATGTGCAAAAATAAGAAAATATGTGTTTTACTTTTCTTAAAGATGACGCGACCGATTTTCACAAACTTAGGTTCAAATGAAAGGTCCTGTAGTTCGATGCGTTATTTCTAAATTTCATGCGGATCCGACTTCCGGATCCGGAAATATAGGGTAAAGTGTGTTAAAAATTTTATACCATCACTGAAAAGAACGACAAACCGTAAAAAGTTTTCTAAATTGACCTCAAATCTTTTCCAATTGACATTTTGTCGTGAATACGACTTACTTTACTATGGGGCGCCTTTTCAAAATTTACCCTCTGAGAGAGTGATAAGTTTTTGATCGTGAATATCTCATGTTATATCTAACGAATCAACATAATTCTTGCTACATGCCATCGGAAATATGATCACAATTTTATGATAAAACTTTCAGTTGTGTGACATATTCTTAAATAGTTCACAATTAAACTTTTCTGAAATGTTTGGTATAAACGAGTATCAAAGAAGATAATTCATAAGGCGCGTTTGCCTTTCTCGTATTTTGAAAGCTCATAGCTCAGTGATCTGTAGAAGGATTTATATAATCTAACTACCAATAGAATCGAAAATCTTCAACTTGAACGTGTATTACAACAATATTGAAGTTTTTCAATAGTACACTATTGAAAAACCTGTTTGATTTAACCCATGACAGCACCAGCCAATCAGAACGCGAGATGTCTGTATCTATACAAGAGCATCCATATAAAAGTTGAATGGTACATTTTTCCTACCATTTGCTGAGCAACTCTTCCCGAAACAAGACACACGACAGCAACATCGAGGACCTGTCGTCTCATTGTTTCCCGATATGAATGCACGAGACACCGTCAGGCAGCCAAAAAGTCCAGCAAGGCCCATTGCCGAAACAAGACACACACGAGAACCATCTCAGATCTCAATATTTCCTACCAAAAGATTCATCAAGATGGGAGTTAAAATAATTTGCACCCTCACACATTCAATTACGAACGGCAATGCGAAAGCTAAAGAGATGATTTTCAACACATCTTTATACTAGTATACAAATATGCCGTGCGAAACAGAGTTGCCACAGATCAATATGTATTTTTGTCGCTATTACTTTATTATGCGGCCGAAAACAAAAATTGTTAGAACAAATGTTTCCACTTGATTTGCGCATTCTACTTTCCAGGCGTATCAGAACTGGCTAAACTTAAAGCAATTCTAAATATTTCTTTATCACAATGATGTGGTCATCCTGAAAAGGACGGGGTTTTCAACGGATGGCCAGCTGCAGATGGCGAGGGATGATTTTCGTTTTCGTTGTCATGGGCAGCGTTACCGGCCAATTCCAACACTTCAGCAACCAAGTACTCCATCACTGCCGCCAGATAGACCGATGCACCAGCACTGACACGCTCGGCGTAGTTCCCCTTCCGAGGCAAACGACGGATTCTGCCGCCAACTGGGCACTTCAGACCAGCACGGTTTAAGCGGGACTTTGCCTTGCCCTTAACTGTTCCTCCTGTGTGCGTGTTTCTGCGTAAAAATTCCACAATACGCAGTTAACAGCTCGACGACCAATTCAGTACTGGCTGCCACTCTGCTAACTCTCTCTTTTATATCGTTCCACTGTTTCCCGTTCTGCGTATAGGAAAGGAATTCTAACAAAGGGGAAGTCCGTCCACCGCTACCACTAGCACGTATAAAAGGAAATGTGATGTGAGAAATAGCGTCGTTCGTCATCTAACACTCGTTGTGGATAGACGAATAACCTACTACGACTAATTTCGATTTTGTTTTATTTTTTATTCGCAGTTGTCTACCTACCCAAGCTATGGGTAAAAACCGCCATAGATCCGAGAAGGATCCAAAGGATGCTAAGCGTCTGAAGCCAAGTGATGTACAGGTAAACGACCGTTTGCTGAGTAAAAACCAATATGCTGATCTGCCAGTTGATGTCGAAGAGGAACTGCAGAAGAAGGAAAAAATGCCGCCTTTCTACCTGAAGGGCTTCCCACCAACTCTACGCTCGGATTTCAACACACTGATCAGCAAAGGACTACAGGCAACAATCCGTTTATGTACTGAAGGCTACAAAATAACTGTTCCGGCTTTGAACCACTACAAAGCAGTGGATTGTTATCTGAAGCAGACAAAAGCGGAATACTTCACACACGATATTGCCGCCAACAAACCTATGAAGGTTGTACTTCGAGGACTACCCGACATGATGGAAGCCGAACTAAAGCAGGCACTGTCGGAGGCTGGACTAAAGCCTTTGATGGTATTTAAAATGAAGCGCCATAATACGGACAAAAAGTTTAGAGATCAACTGTACCTGATTCATCTGGAGAAGGGCTCCATCACCATGAGTCAACTGAAAACGATTAAATCGTTATTTCACATAATCATCGAATGGCAAAAGTATAAACCGGTACATCGGGATGTCACACAGTGCACGAACTGTTTGAACTACGGCCATGGAGCGAGGAATTGCCACATGAAAAGTCGGTGCGGGAAATGTGCCGAACCACACAATACCAACGATTGCCTACTAGATGACATCGCTGTAAAATGTGTGAACTGTGATGGCGACCATCCATCTACTAGCAAATCGTGTCCCAAACGTGCTGAGTTCACAAAAATTCGACAAAAGGCGTCCCGTAAACAATCAACGCGCAAGAATGTTCCACAGAAGGATGAAGTTAATTTCCCACGGCTCCCACCGAAGAGGGATATTCCGAATTTGCCGCCACTTCCTCGCAGCAATCCAAAAGATTCAGCCGCTGGATCACAAAAAGAATCTTCCTCAAAAATCCCTCCTGGATGGGGCAATAATCAACCGCAAGCAATAGATGATTCTGGTGATTTATTCTCTGCTGAACAACTGATCGTCATTTTTGAAACAATGACAACAAAACTACGAAAATGCAGAACGCGGTTAGATCAAATCAACGCCTTAGGCAAATTCATCATCGAATATGCAATATAATGAGTAGGTTATAGTAAATTGGAATGCTTGCTCACTCAGGAGCAAAACTGCTGAATTGTCCGACTTTCTTCAAGAGAAGAATGCCGATATTGCTATTTTAACTGAAACTCATCTTAAACCTGAAATTTCTATTTTTATTTCCAATTACAGGATTCACAGGCTCGACAGGAGAACTACCAGAGGAGGAGTTGCCATTGCCGTTAAACGATCCATTCAGCACAGGCTTCTGTCAGTCTTTAAATTGCAACTAATAGAAGCCATCGGAATTGAGATTACAACGACGATGGGACCCATCATCATCATTGCAGCGTACTGCCCCAAACAAACCAATCTTCGAGATGGTACGTGTGCATCATTGAAGCGAGATCTGGCTATGCTCACTCGACGACAGAACAAATTCATCATTGCTGGGGACCTGAACGCACGGCATGAGCTGTGGGGAAACAGAAGACAGAATCGAAACGGATTCGTACTTGCCGAAGATTACGAAGCTGGACAATACAACATCCTTGCTCCGGATCAACCAACGCGACTTTTCAGATCGGGAGTTCATTCCATTTTGGATATATTCATCAGTAACATCGCCATAGACAGCTCTCCGGTTGTCTTCTACGAGCTCTCTTCTGACCACTTTCCAGTAATATTGACGTTGGGATCTTCACCAGAAACAGTGCCTATTCAACCTGGGAGGAACTATTATCGCACCGACTGGGTCCAATTTCAACAAATCGCCGACCAACTTATTAATATCGATTTGCCACTTGATTCCCCGATGGAAATCGATGCAGCCCTATCTTCCTTCCAGCATTCAATCACAGTCGCTCGTGATAGGACGGTTCCAGTACAACATATGCCGAGTTCCTCTCTTCAAATCGACAGTGTCACCAAGAAACTCATCCGACTTCGAAATATTTACCGGAGGCAGTATCAACGAACTGGCATCCTAGATAGGAAGACTACTTATAACAACTTAACTAGGATAATCCACGAAAGGATATCTGCAGCAAAAGCTTCGAGAAATTCTCCCACATTCAAAGCCCTTCTCGTCCTTAACGAAGGTGCTTAAGAAAAACCCGAAGCCTATTCCTCCTCTGCTGCCACCCAGGACGCAGCTGAAGGAATACCTTTAATCACACCAGTAGAGAAGGCAAATGCGCTAGGCCAGCAGTTTGTGTGTTCTCACAATTTAGGACTCAACATTGTTAGTCCACATGAAACAGCCGTTGCTGATAGCGTAGCTGAGGTTGACCAATCAGACAGCTTGGTTCCTGAGGAAAGTAGAGTCACTGCGAATGAGCTGATGGCTATTGTGAACAAATCCAAAAATATGAAGGCCCCCGGTTTCGACAACACATTCAACATTGAGCTGAAACATTTGAGTATTCGCTCATTTGTCTTCTTAGCTAAAATTTTCAACAGGTGCTGGGAGCTTGGTTACTTCCCTTTAAAGTGGAAGTTAGCTAAAGTTATCCCAGTTTAGAAACCGGGGAAAGATCCTTCCCTTTCCAAGAGCTATCGGCCCATCAGCTTACTCTCTGCCCTATCCAAGCTGTTTGAAAAGTCAATACAGAGGCGAATTTTTGCTTTCGCAGATGAACAGGATATATTTCTGGAAGAACAGTTTGGGTTCCGGAAAGGAAGATCCACCATCCACCAACTCACAAGGGTTAACAACGTCATCCAGCAAAACAAATCAGTGTCCAAAACGACTGCCATGGCAATATTGGATATTGAAAAGGCATTCGATAATGTGTGGCACGATGGCCTGGTGTTTAAACTGCATAGGTATAATTTTCCCATGTATCTTATTAAAATTATCAAAAATTATCTTGCAGATAGAGCATTCCAGGTTTCTCTGAATAATGCACTTTCAGAACGAATTACTATTCCTGCTGGTGTACCCCAGGGAAGTATCCTAGGTCCCATTCTATACAACATTTTTACATCAGACATCCCACCTCTTCCGGGTGGTGGTGTTCTGTCACAATTTGCTGATGATACTGCCATCCTTTACAAAGGTCGTGTTATTAATGCTCTGAAGAATAAACTACAGACAGGTCTGGACGCTCTAACTGAATATTTTACAAGCTGGAAAATTGAGATCAATGCAGCAAAAACTCAGGTCATCTTGTTTCCACATTCAAGATCTCCAAAACTTGTTCCATCAGACGAATGCAGAATACGATTCGGTGATGAGGTCATTCAATGGTCCGATGAAGTTATCTATCTAGGACTCACCTTTGACAGACATCTGATATTCAAGTCACATGTTGACAAAATCGTTCAAAAATGCAGCATACTCATTAGGTCTCTGTATCCGCTGATTTGTAGAACATCTAGACTGTGCCTAAAGAATCAGATGGCTGTCTATAAACAATTCATCTACCCCGCAATTGAATACGCAGTCCCTGTTTGGCGGGGCTGTGCACGAACACACAAACTTAGGCTTCAGCGCATTCAAAGTAAGATCTTAAAGATGATTCTAAATCTACCCCCTTGGACAAGGACTAGTGAAGTACATGAGATGGCTTCCCTGGATATACTAGAACAAAAATTCGAACAATACTGCACGAATTTGAAGAGAGGTGCTCTCTGAAATACAAATAATTCAAAATTTGTACGTATTAGGTTAGGGATAGTTATAAGTAGGTAGATATTTCATTAATAATTAAAATAACTATTATGATTAAACATTAGTATGTAAAACAAGAGTAACTAAAACACCTATTATTAATAACGAATCGTATGAACAACAAAGATGAAAGGCCAAAGGGTCAAAACACTTGAACTGTAAAATGTTGATGTAATACACAAAAATAAGATTAAACAGAAATAGCGTCATTTAAGTTAAAGCAGCTACTCTGTACGTACGAGACACCGTCAGAACGATGGCTCCGAAAACAGGTAGAAAAGCAGATTTGTACCATTACTAACACATTCAATTACGAACGGCAATGCGAAAGCGAATGTTGAACACATCTTTATACTAGTATGGGGTCGTGTGAAAATATGCCATGCGAAGCAGGGTTGCCATATACACAGGTTAATTTGTATTATCATTATTATTACTATCATTATTATTATTATTATATTAGAATGACTCTTGCATACCGAAGATCGTCGATACATTTCAGACCATGCCATTGCAATTGTCTCATACTGAAATTTCGAGAAGAATCAGATATCTTCGAACTTCATAGCTTCAATAAAAATAAACTACAAATTTGTTGTACCTGGCTTCCTATATTAGCAAATTAAAAAGGAATTGTTTCAAGTTTGGAATATATAGTTGTAGAATAGTAGCTGTTTAATGTAACTAATCTGGACTTTAATGTAGGTGTATCGCTTCAAATTCTATTAGTGAAAAAGAGGAAAGCTTGCACAATTAATACAATCAATCAACTAACTGATATTCGGAAAAGTGATGGGAGCGTGTCAGTTTTTTCGTATTCACGACATCCAGTTATGTCTCTGACATTACTCACCCGCCTTTTTTATCAGTTGACGATCAAACAAATCTATTTCGATTATTCTTTTAAGAATCGAAGAAAAATATTTTGAAGAATACCACAGTATTATATATGATAGTTTGATTGATATGAGAAAGGCATCATTACACCACTAGGTGGATTAAAACAGGTTTTTTAGATTAGCATCACTCTTCTCATACAAATAGTTAACGCAAATGTCAAGCACTAGTTTGGAAAAATGATGCTGACTGTATGACATAAACACTGGAGCATGCTTTTGTGAACTACTCGAATCAACCTGAATCAATTGTTGTCAAAATTAGTATCCGAAATTATATAATAAAAGTATGAAATATATTTTCATGAGACTGTTATGAACGAAGAGAAAGGCATTATCACACCACTAGGTGGATTAAGATAGGTTTTTCTTTTCCTTCAATAAGATGAACTCGATAATTGATCAAAATCACAGAATGGTAGTAATGATAGAGAACATAACGCTATAAAAATAACTGCATGCATAAAAAAAGCAAAGCCTTGGTGTTACATTCCTGTAGTGGAATTTGACCTTCTGTTTCAACAGACTTCGCAGCCGATTCAGAGTGTACAGAACCATTGCATGGCTAGTGCTACGATCCTACTGACACTACGAATCCTTCCAGGTCGGGGCTCGAACATACGACAACTGGTTTGTAAGACCAGCGCCCTATGCATTGAATCGCCAACCCGGGACCAACTGCATGCATGAAAAACTTGAATATAAGCTTGGCGAAGAGAATATTAAATATTAAAATTCGTTACGCTAGTATGCACGTAGGTATAATTGCATATATTTGAGCTGTTAATGTAATTTCGTCGGATACAAGAAAAACACGAATCAAGGCAAACAGAGTATGGGTTCGCGTGTTCGATGTTGGTCATTAATACAGTGAGGTCGTTTTTTACGCGGGGGATACGTACCGCGTGACATCGGGAATTCGCCTAAAAAAACGCGTAGATTCGGAAATCCTCATAAAAAGCCGCGTAAGAAACGCATATAAAACACTGCGTGTAATAGACCAATCGAAGGAGTCTCTCGTGCAATCGCGCATTCAAAAGCATGGCGATTGAGTGAGCTGTTTGATTGAAAATATAATTAGAAATTTTGGTTGCCTTGTTCCACATCAATCTATCTATCTATCTATATATATATATATATATATATATATATATATATATATATATATATATATATATATATATATATATATATATATATATATATATATATATATATATATATATATATATATATATATATATATATATATATATATATATATATATATATATATATATATATATATATATATATATATATATATATATATATATATATATAAAATAACAGCGAAAAAAGTGTGTGTTGCTAATGTTCTCTGGTATGCGTGGGTCGATCTTAACATGATTTTTTTTGTTCGACAGGTGACGTTAATGCGAAGGTTTTAGGCTATAGTACATAAGGAAAATCCTTCGGGAAAGTAGAGAAAAACTAGAAAATTGGTTCGTTTAGAATTGGAAATTTTCCACTCAATGCATGGTAGATCTCCGATGATTGTTTGGCGCGTATCGAGTTATGCAATGTTGCTGCCCGCTGGAGAGCAAAATATGAATACTAGATTATTTATAAAACCGTTTGGCGCCAAACGTGCTCATTTGTGCAAAAATTTCACTGAGCCTACTTGATTCACGTGTTTCTTTATTTCGAATCACATGTTCAATTAAGTAACGGCACCAAACGAACAGCATACAGGTTTCCATTTTCCGATATATAAATTTGGGTTCAATGCCGTGAAGTCAAATCATAAAACGACTATAAGGAAAGAAAGTGGTTAATGTTTTTTTTATGATTCGTTATTTTACTAAAACTCCAGAAATGTGTATCTTATCTTCTTGATAGATATAATTATTACTGTCACAATGCACTGAGACAGCAGGATTGAGGTGTGCTGCCACTTCAAATTAAGACCGTTAACTCATACACCAGAACTGTTCGGCTCTCTACTTTTTGGATCAAAATTTTTTCGGCTTAAATTTTTCATTAGCATTTCCCATGCTATACCTTTGAAGGATTTATTGGACGAGATTTTGTGTAAATTTTTCTCGAAACGACCTCCAAATTTCGTCGATTGCTTCAAATTGCAAAATCAATTATTTATTTGAGTCCAAACGTCTTTAATTGGCTCAAAATCGATTCGAATTACTTTTAGTACTTCGAAATTTCAAATTATTTGCATTTGAGTGGCTATAAACAGTTTCGTCCAATGTACTCAAACCATCCCGTTTGTCTCCTGTTTTTAAATTACATCGATAGAACCGAGATTTGGGAACTCATCGACATGTTTTACCTATTCGAATGATTCACTCTCTTACTCATAAACCGTCAAACTGATTTTGATTGTATTTCGCTTGAATCATTTGGGACTTTTAAGAGCAGGAAAAAACTGCTTCAAAGTGCGAAGTGTACGTGTGATTTGGGGGAAAATGTTGAGATCGAATTATAAACAATTGTCAGATGATTATTTTTACACAACATTCTACCATTCTACTTCACTGATCGCGAGCAATCATTAGGGTCGTTCGATTATTCTAACTTAAAAGTATTCGAAATAATTTCCATCCAAAAATAATTTTTGAGCTATGAGAAATTCACCGGGACAGCTACAGGTACAGAAATAAAAGGAACAAGTACAAAAGCTAAGTTAAGAATAAAGAAGGTACAGGAACAAGTGCAGAAAGTACAAAAGCAAGTACAGAAATGAGGGAAGCAAGTACAGGAAGTACCGGCATAATTGAAGAGAGTTCAGAAAAAGGTACAGAATGTGCAGATGGTACAGATATAAGAGTTCGGCTGAAAAGTTCGTATAGTTTAATAGAAACACACATTTTTTTGCCAAAATTCGTTTTTATTATTCAACATAATTGCCATCAGAAGCGATACAGCGATTATAGCGATCTTCCAACTTTTCGGTACCATTTTTGTAGTACGATTTGTCCTTTGCCTCAAAATAGGTCTCAGTTTCAGCGATTACCTCTTCATTGCTTCTAATTTTTTTACCAGCGAGCATTCTCTTGAGGTCTGAGAACAGGAAAAAGTCACTGGGGGCCAAATCTGGAGAATACGGTGGATGAGGGAGCAATTCAAAGCCCAATTCGTTCAATTTCAGCATAATTTTCATCGACTTGTGACACGGTGCATTGTCTTGATGAAACAAAACTTTTTTCTTCTTCAAATGAGGCCGTTTTTTTTTTTAAATTTCGTCCTTCAAACGCTCTAATAACGCTATATAATAGTTAGAGCCATGTTTCGTCCATTGTTATATATCGACGAAAAAAATCGGTTTTATTTCAATATAACAGCTCCAAACACTGCTCAGAATCATCAATTCGTTGCTGTTTTTGATCGAGTGAGCTCACGCGGCACCCATTTTGCACAAAGCTTTCTCATATCCAAATATTCGTGAATAATATGTCCAACACGTTCCTTTGATATCTTTAGGGTGTCAGATATCTCGATCAACTTCACTTTACGGTCATTGAAAATCATTTTGTGGATTTTTTTCACGTTTTCATCGGTAACAGCCTCTTTTGGACGTCCACTGCGTTCATCGTCTTCGGTGCTCATATGACCAGTACGAACTTTGGCAAACCACTTACGAATTGTTGCTTCGTCCGGTGCAGAGTCTGGATAACACTCATCAAGCCATTTTTTGGTATCGGCGGCACTTTTTTCATCATAAAGTAGTGTTTCAGCAACACACGAAATTCCTTTTTTTCCATTTTTTTCACAATAACAAAAGTAGCTTCACTCAAAATGCAATATCTCACAAACTAATAATCAGACAGCTGTCAAATTTATACACGTATCTTTTGAAGGTTGGTACAAACTGAAAATGGTATTGATTTAATTCTAGTGGCGCCCTCTCATAGAAACGATACGAACTTTTCAGCCGATCTGTTAATCACATTCTCAAATTGAATGGCTTAGAATTGACGTGGTCTGATCAAGCTAAACATTTAGGTTTAACGTATGACAAAAAACTCACTTTCAAGGATCACATTGAAAGAATCCAGGCAAAGTGTAATAAATATATTAAATGTTTTTATTCACTTATAAACATAAATTCTAAGCTCTGTCTAAAAAACGAATTGTTAAATTATAAACAAATTTTCAGACCAGCCATGCTTTATGCAGTACCAATTTGGTCAAGTTGTTGTTCCACCAGGAAGAAAACGCTTCAAAGAATTCAGAATAAAATTCTGAAAATGATTTTGAAGCGCCCTCCCTGGTTTAGTACAAATGAGTTACACAGACTCACAAAAATAGAACCATTAGATGTAATGTCACATAATATTATAAGCAAATTCCGACAACAATCGATGCAATCTTCAATTGAATCGATTCGCTCTCTGTATTAGTTAGTAAGTTATTATATAAGTTCCCTTTTTTCATTACAAAATACAAGTAGGTTTAGAATTTTCTCTACACAAAAATCTCATAATTGCGGATATATATATATATATATATATATATATATATATATATATATATATATATATATATATATATATATATATATATATATATATATATATATATATATATCTATATATCTATATATATATATATATATCTATATATATATATATATATAACCGTTCGGCTGAAAAATTCGTATCGCTTTATAGAAACACACATTTTTTTGCCCAAATTCGTTTTTATTATTCAACATAATTGCCATCAGAGGCGATACAGCGATTATAGCGATCTTCCAACTTTTCGATACCATTTTTGTAGTACGATTTGTCCTTTGCTTCAAAATAGGCCTCAGTTTCAGCGATCACCTCTTCATTGCTTCTAAATTTTTTACCAGCGAGTATTATCTTGAGGTCTAAGAACAGGAAAAAGTCACTGGGGGCCAAATCTGGAGAATACGGTGGATGAGGGAGCAATTCGAAGCTCAATTCGTTCAATTTCAGCATGGTTTTCATCGACTTGTGACACGGTGCATTGTCTTGATGAAACAAAACTTTTTTCTTCTTCAAATGAGGCCGTTTTTTTTTAAATTTCGTCCTTTAAACGCTCTAATAACGCTATATAATAGTCACTGTTGATGGTTTTTCCCTTTTCAAGGTAGTCGATGAAAATTATACCATGCGAATCCCAAAATTCAGACGCCATAACCTTACCGGCCGATTGTTGAGTCTTTCCACGCTTCGGGTTCGGTTCATCGCGTGCAGTCCACTCAGCTGACTTTCGATTGGACTCCGGAGTGAAGTGATTGAGCCATGTTTCGTCCATTGTTATATATCGACGAAAAAAATCGGTTTTATTTCGATATAACAGCTCCAAACACTGCTCAGAATCATCAATTGGTTGTTGTTTTTGATCGATTGTGAGCTCACGCGGCACCCATTTTGCACAAAGCTTTCTCATATCCAAATATTCGTGAATAATGTGTCCAACACGTTCCTTTGATATCTTTAGGGTGTCAGCTATCTCGATCAACCTCACTTTACGGTCATTGAAAATCATTTTGTGGATTTTTTTCACGTTTTCATCGGTAACAGCCTCTTTTGGACGTCCACTGCGTTCATCGTCTTCGGTGCTCATATGACCAGTACGAAATTTGGCAAACCATTTACGAATTGTTGCTTCGCCCGGTGCAGAGTCTGGATAACACTCATCAAGCCATTTTCTGGTATCGGCGGCACTTTTTTTCATCAAAAAGTAGTGTTGCATCAACACACGAAATTCTTTTTTTTTTCAATTTTTTTCACAATAACAAAAGTAGCTTCACTCAAGATGCAATATCTCACAAACTAATAATCAGACAGCTGTCAAATTTATACACGTATCTTTTGAAGGTTGGTACTAACTGAAAATGGTATGGATTTCATTCTAGTGGCGCCCTCTCATAGAAACGATACGAACGTTTCATCCGATCTGTTATATATATAGTCCACTTAGTACAATTTTCATAGATCTTGAAAAATCACTATAGATGTCAAACGTCAAAAATCGAAAAAATTCGTTTGATACCAAAAGTCTTAGAATTGCATAAAACGTCGAGATTTAGTGTCTTGAAAATTTTTTTTTCGAAAAATCGACTTTCTGGGACTCAAATCTCAAAATTTTTCTACGTCCCAGAAAGTCGATGTTTTTTCTTTAAAAAAATGTTTTTCAGATGACTAAAACTCGACGTTTCATGCAATTCTAAGACTTTTGGCATCAAATAAATTTTTTCGATTTTGGAAATTTGACATCAAACAAAAATTTTCAATTTCGGAAATCTCATGTACTCCTCCCTATGGTGAATTTTTCAAGATCAAAAATTTTCAAACCTTAATCGCCGGGCAGCACCTCTTACTCATATTCGATTTAGCTCAAATTTCGCATGGGGACTTTTTTTCGAGGTGCTCAAACTTTTGAACAATAGCGCTTTACGAAATTAGAGGTGATTCCAAAATATTTCCACCCTTATATCATTAGAGCGGTAAAAAAACAACGTCTTTTGTCGGTTACGTCGCTTATACCATTACATCTCCGGAACCAAAAGTCACAGCCTTTTGATCCTTCCACTTGATCAATGGCTTGACTAGCTTTCAAACGAGTGTAAGTTTGGCAAAAATCAGTTCGGACAAGGAATTTTTTTCCTTAAAAACTTTTTTTTCCTAAAAAACTTTTTTCCATGAAAGTGCCCCACTTGAAATTTTGACTGTAGATAGGGAACATAATCTTGTAACATAACTCAACTCAAATCAAAAATGTTTGTTTTTGTAAATCAAGTTTAGAATTTTAAACTCGATTGTTTTCAGTGACTAATTTTGTAAAACCCACTCATACAACACATGCAAGTAACGAAAAGAATTCCTTCTTTTTCAAATTATATGCAATAAATCATATAATATTAGAAACATTACTAGATTTGATGTATTGCCATTTTATTTTTGCAGGTTTGGTTCCAAAACCGTAGAGCAAAATGGAGGAAAAAAGAGCATACCAAAAAAGGGCCTGGTAGACCGGCGCATAATGCTCATCCCCAGTCTTGTTCAGGAGAACCTATCCCACCTAACGAGCTAAAGGCAAGGGAAAAGTAAGCTATGAATTGTTTCTAAAATGTTTACAATTAGTTAATAATTTCCATGCGCCATACCGTTAGAAAGATTTGCGAGGGATTGGCGCGTTTAGCGTAGTTTCACAGGAAACAAAACAGTTTAGGGGGACTGTACGAAATAAGAAGAGATTCGTTCGTATTTATTTTGACGAGAGTGATGAGTTTTTATAGTTAATATCCCTTGTTATATCTAACATATAATCATTTTTTATCATATAGAAAGGATATGCAATCACTTGAAAAACCGACTAGTGAAAATTGGCCCGGAAGGCCAAGTGTCATATACCATTCGACTCAGTTCATCGAGCTGAGCAATGTCTGTGTGTGTGAGTATGTGTGTGTGTGAGTATGTGTGTGTGTATGTGTCAAATAATCTCTTGGTCCCATACGGAATACCTGAATTTCATCCGGATCCGACTTCCGGTTCCGGAGTTCTAGGGTAAAGTGTGTTCAATATTGTACACCGTCACTTAAACCGGCGAAACAAAATACGTAAAAAAAATTCTAAACTTCTCTCAAAACTACACAAATCAATAGTAATTATCAGTAGGCAACTAAACAAACCGATTTCGGCTATCGTGGTTCCCGGTATCCGGTTCCGGAAGTACCGGAAATAGTGGTCATATATACCAAAATGGATCTCACATACTTTTCTAAGCGATGGTTTGACCGATTTCCACAAACTTAGATTCAAATAAAAGGTCTTCCGGTTCCATACGGAATTCCTGAATTTCATCCGTATCAGACTTCCGGTTCCGGAGTTATAGGGTAAAGTGTCTTCAATATTGTACACCGTCACTTAAACCGGCGTAAAAACGTAAAAAAATTTCTAAACTGTTCTCAAAACTACACAAATCGATAGTCATTATCAGTAGGCAGAATTATGTTTTGAGAAATATTCACTTTATTTTTAAAACAGTTTTTTTAGATTCATCTACGATTTACCTCTATTACCTAAGTATCTACCACAAAGCGTGCGCATAAACAAGCTCATGCTTGCACGCCCAACTTAAGCAAATTGTTGTGATTTTTAATTTGTTTACTTTTTGACAATTACCAATATTAGAAAAAATCTAAGTGGAACTCGATACTATTTTTTAGGCCTTTTCAAAGTTAGTTTTAAATATTGAAAATCCGAAAAATTATCAAAAACTCAACACATATTAAAAACCTTTTTTAATCCACCTAGTGGTGTAATGATGCCTTTCTCATATCAATCATACTATAATATATAAAACTGTGGTATTCTTAAAAATAATTTTCTTCGATTTTTGAAAGAATAACGGAAATCGGTTTGTTTGACCGTCTATTGATAAAAACTATCAATTGGAGAAGACTCGAGGTCGATTTAGAAAACTTTTTACTGGTTTTCGCCCTTTTCAGTGATGGTATAAAATTTTTAACACACTTTACCCTATATTTTCGGATCCGGAAGTCGGATGGTTCATTCAATCTGTTAAAGAAGGATAGATGCCCATTTGGAAGAACGAACAAAAGCTCATGCGCAAATTTCTTCTCATTTATAACTCGTTCTTCAAGAGTCGAAGATCCGTTCAGCTCGTAGCTTGTTTCCACCTTACCAGCAGGGATTTTAAAAAAATCGGTGATCAAGCCAGAAACCTGTCTGTGTAAAATCTGTGCACGTCTCCCCGTTTCCATAATAGCTGATTGGAATCATTTTAGTAAGCACAGAAAAGGTCTCACTATTTCCTACCGCTCTGTAACTTTTGGTGCTAAACTGTGATCAATTTCAAAAATCTGTG
This sequence comes from Malaya genurostris, assembly GCF_030247185.1. Classification (NCBI taxonomy): domain Eukaryota; kingdom Metazoa; phylum Arthropoda; class Insecta; order Diptera; family Culicidae; genus Malaya; species Malaya genurostris. Next base: position 147,959,939 of record NC_080571.1, read on the forward strand.
ATCGATTTCAGAATCTGTGTAAATCTGTGACCATTTTCAGAAATCCGTGAAAAGCTGTGCCATTTTTTAAATCTGTGCAAAAGGTTGAAAATCTGTGCAACACAGATTTATCTGTGAACCTGGCATCCCTGCTTACCAGTGCGGTGAACTGGTGAGCTGCGGTTCTTTTAAAAAGAGCTGTGAGCTATCAGCTCTCTTTAAAGATTCGATTCACGGAAATAGCTCAGGAGCGATTTAGACATCTCTACGCACACTGCAAAAGTGAGTTACAGAAATAGCAGACGCGTGACGCCCTCCGTTTCTTAACCGTTCGTGGTTTCAGCATGGCCATAGTGAAAATGAGTCAGTCGAATAGTACTCAGGATATTCTCAATGGGAAATAAATTAAGTTGCATATTTCGCTTCTATATAAGGTTTCCTAGGTAAAAATAGGTAAAATGATGTATAAACCTTGCAGAAAAGAATAAACCTATGCATTACCTTCTACAAAATTATAGGATTTTATATTTTCTACAATTATTCCAAACAAAGTATGTATAAAAAGCCACTTGAAACAAGCTATGATCAGAAAACTAGTTTTAAGGGGGTTGTCATAATTCAATAACTAAAACTAACTTTGAAAAGGCCTAAAAAAAGTTCCATCGAGTTTCACTTAGAATTTTTTTAAATATTTTTATGCATATCTTTTCCTATAAATTTTGTAAAAATCAGCTGCATAAAGTTGTATATTTCGCTTTTTTGTGAGGTTTTATCAGAGGTTAAAAAAAGTAAAATGTTGTATAACTTTGCCAGGAAACAACAAACCTATGCACTACCTTCAACAAAAATATGGGATTTTCTATTATCTTCAATTATTCCAAACAAAGTATGCATAAAAAATAACTCGAAACAAGTTATGAATAAAATACTGATTTTAAAGGGGTTGCCATAAAAACGCTTTGTATATCCGAAACGGTGCGACCTAGATTTTTGGCATGTTTGACAAGGTAACTTTTTTTGAATAGTTCTAAAACTTTGTAGAAGAAAAAAAATTTCTATCTCTTCAGAAAAAATAGTTTATATTTTTTGTCAAAGTAGGTCATGAACAATTAGGGATAGAATCAGATTACACGGTATATTTTTGTAAATAATTTCTTAAAAGCAACTATATACATTAAAAGAACCGGCAGCTAATAATTTATGTCCACGTTTTGCCTTTCTCATATAGAAAGGTTAGGCAAACACTTGAAAAACCGACTAGTGAAAATTCCTGAATTTCATCCGGATCCGACTTCCGGTTCCGGAGTTATAGGATAAAGTGTGTTCAATATTGTACACCGCCACTTAAACCGGCGAAACAAAATAAGTAAAAAAAATTCTAAACTGATCTCAAAACTACACAAATCGATAGTCATTATCATTAGGCAACTAAACGAACCGATTTCGGCTATCCTGGTTCCCGGTATCTGGTTCCGGAAGTACCGGAAATAGTGGTCATATATAAAAAACCCCTTCTTAATCCACCTAGTGGTGTGATAATGCCTTTCTCTTCTTTCATAACAGTATCATGAAAATATGTTCCATACTTTTATTAAATAATTTTGGATACTAATTTTGACAACAATTGATGCAGATTGATTCGAATAGTTCACAAAAGCATGCTTCAGTGTTTATGTCACACAGTCAGCATCTAAATAGCCTTCTTAGTCCACTTAGTGGAATTTTCATATATCTTGAAAAATCACCATAGGGGGTGTACATGAAATTTTCGAAATCGAAAAAAAATTTTTGATGCCAAAAGGCTTAGAATTGCATGAAACGTCGAGATTTAGTGTCATCTCGGAAAAAATTTTTTTGAAAAAGTCGACTTTTTGGGACTTAGAAAAAATATGAAAATTTTTCTAAGTCCCAGAAAGTTGATTTTTTCAAAAAAATTTTTTTCGAGATGACACTAAATTTCGATGTTTTATGCAGTTTTAAGAGTTTTGGCATCAAAAAAAATTTTCGATTTTCTAAATTTCATGTACTCCCCCCTATGGTGCTTTTTCAAGATCGATAATTGTCAAACCTTTACCACCGGGCAGCACCCCTTAAGCATGTCCGATTTAGGTCAAATTTAGCATGAAGGCTTTTTTCAAGGTGCTTAAACTTTTGAGCACTAGAACTTTACGAAAATAGAGTTGATCCCAAAATTTTGGCACCCTTATATATATAAGAGCGGTAAAAATCAACGTGTTTTGTCGGTTACGTCACTTATACAATCATATCTCCGGAACCAAAAGTCACAGCCATTCGATCTTCGAACTTGATCAATGGCCCGACAGTAGCTTTCAAACGAGCCCAAGTTTGTTAAAATCGGATCAGCCATCTCTGAGAAAATTGAGCGCGTTCAAATACAACGCTTTTTGTCGGTTACGTCACTTATACGATCATATCTCCGGAACCAAAACCCACAACCATTTGATCTTCGAACTTGATCAATGGTCCGACAGTAGCTTTCAAACGAGCCCAAGTTTGTTAAAATCGGTTCAGCCATCTCTGAGAAAATTGAGCGCGTTCAAATAGCACGATTTTTGTCGGTCACGTCACTTATACAATCATATATCCGGAACCAAAAGTCACAGCCATTTGATCTTCGAACTTGATCAATAGCCCGACAGTAGCTTTCAAACAAGCCCAAGTTTGTTAAAATCGGTTCAGCCATCTCTGAGAAAATTGAGCGCGTTCAAATATCTTCGAAAAGTGCACACACATACACACACACACACATACACACACACACACAGACATTTTCCGATCTCGACGAACTGAGTCGAATGGTATATAACACTATGGGTCTCCGAGGCTCCGTTCGAAAGTCGGTTTTTCCAGCAATTCTAATACCTTTCTATAGAGAAAGGCAAAAAGCCTTCTTAGTCCACTTAGTGGAATTTTCATATATCTAGAAAAATCACCATAGGGGGAAGTACATGAAATTTTCGAAATCGAAAAAAAATTTTTGATGTCAAAAGGCTTAGAATTGCATGAAACGTCGAGATTTAGTGTCATCTCGAAAAAAAATTTTTTTTGAAAAAGTCGACTTTTTGGGAATATGAAAATTTTTCTAAGTCCCAGAAAGTTGATTTTTTTAAAAAAAAATTTTTTCGGGATAACACTAAATTTCGATGTTTCATGCAGTTTTAAGAGTTTCGGCATCAAAAAAAATTTCGATTTTGGAAATATCATGTACTCCCCCCTATGGTGCTTTTTCAAGGTCGAAAATTGTCAAACCTTTACCACCGGGCAGCACCCCTTACGCATGTCCGATTTAGGTCAAATTTTGCATGAAGGCTTTTTTCGAGGTGCTTAAACTTTTGAGCACTAGAACTTTACGAAAATAGAGGTGATCCTAAAATTTTGGCACCCTTATATATAAGAGCGGTAAAAATCAACGTGTTTTGTCGGTTACGTCACTTATACCATCATATATCTGGAACCAAAAGTCACAACCATTTGATCTTCGAACTTGATCAATGGCCCGACAGTAGCTTTCAAACGAGCCCAAGTTTGTTAAAATCGGTTCAGTTATCTCTGAGAAAATTGAGCGCGTTCAAATACAACGCTTTTTATTGGTTACGTCACTTATACAATCATATCTCCGGAACCAAAAGTCACAGAAATTTGAACTTCGAACTTGATCAATGGCCCGATAGTACCTTTCAAACGAGCCCAAATTTGTTAAAATCGGTTCAGCCATCTCTGAGAAAATTGAGCGCGTTCAAATTCAACGCCTTTTGTCGGTTACGTCACTTATACAATCATATTTCCGAAACCAAAAGTCACAGCCATTTGATCTTCGAACTTGATCAATGGCCCGACAGTAGCTTTCAAACGAGCCCAAGTTTTTTAAAATCGGTTTAGCCATCTCTGAGAAAATTGAGCGCGTTCAAATATCTTCTAAAAGTGCACACACACACATACACACACACACACACACACACACACACACACATACACACAGACATTTTCCGATCTCGACGAACTGAGTCGAATGGTATATAACACTATGGGTCTCCGAGGCTCCGTTCGAAAGTCGGTTTTTCCAGCAATTCTAATACCTTTCTATAGAGAAAGGCAAAACCCTTCTTAGTCCACTTAGTGGAATTTTCATATATCTTGAAAAATCACCATAGGGGGGAGTACATGAAATTTTCGAAATCGAAAAAAAATTTTTGATGCCAAAAGGCTTAGAATTGCATGAAACGTCGAGATTTAGTGTCATCTCGAAAAAAAATTTTTTTGAAAAAGTCGACTTTTTGGGACTTAGAAAAAATATGAAAATTTTTCTAAGTCCCAGAAAGTTGATTTTTTCAAAAAAAATTTTTTTCGGGATAACACTAAATTTCGATGTTTTATGCAGTTTTAAGAGTTTTGGCATCAAAAAAAATTTTTTATTTTGGAAATTTCATGTACTCCCCCCTATGGTGCTTTTTCAAGATCGATAATTGTCAAACCTTTACCACCGGGCAGCACCCCTTAAGCATGTCCAATTTAGGTCAAATTTTGCATGAAGGCTTTTTTCGAGGTGCTTAAACTTTTGAGCACTAGAACTTTACGAAAATAGAGTTGATCCCAAAATTTTGGCACCCTTATATATACAAGAGCGGTAAAAATCAACGTGTTTTGTCGGTTACGTCACTTATACAATCATATTTCTGGAACCAAAAGTCACAACCATTTGATCTTCGAACTTGATCAATGGCACGACAGTAGCTTTCAAACGAGCCCAAGTTTGTTGAAATCGGATCAGCCATCTCTGAGAAAATTGAGCGCGTTCAAATACAACGCTTTTTGTCGGTTACGTCACTTATAGAATCATATCTCCGGAACCAAAACTCACAACCATTTGATCTTCGAACTTGATCAATGGCCCGACAGTAGCTTTCAAACGAGCCCAAGTTTGTTCAAATCGGTTCAGCCATCTCTGAGAAA